>NW_027463861.1:0-82500 GCF_050947455.1 Rhinoderma darwinii
TTATGATGTTATTATGGAGTGTTATGATGTTATTATGGAGTGTTTATGATGTTATTATGGAGTGTTTATGATGTTATTATGGAGTGTTATGATGTTATTATGGAGTGTTATGATGTTATTATGGAGTGTTTATGATGTTATTATGGAGTGTTATGATGTTATTATGGAGTGTTTATGATGTTATTATGGAGTGTTTATGATGTTATTATGGAGTGTTTATGATGTTATTATGGAGTGTTTATGATGTTATTATGGAGTGTTTATGATGATTATTATGGAGGGTTTATGATGTTATTATGGAGTGTTTATGATGTTATTATGGAGTGTTTATGATGATTATCATGGAGTGTTTATGATGTTATTATGGAGTGTTTATGATGTTATTATGGAGTGTTTATGATGTTATTATGGAGTGTTATGATGTTATTATGGGGTGTTTATGATGTTATTATGGAGTGTTTATGATGTTATTATGGGGTGTTTATGATGTTATTATGGAGTGTTTATGATGTTATTATGGAGTGTTTATGATGATTATTATGGGGTGTTTATGATGTTATTATGGGGTGTTTATGATGATTATTATGGAGTGTTTATGATGATTATTATGGAGTGTTTATGATGTTATTATGGAGTGTTTATGATGTTATTATGGAGTGTTTATGATGTTATTATGGGGTGTTTATGATGATTATTATGGAGTGTTTATGATGTTATTATGGGGTGTTTATGATGTTATTATGGAGTGTTATGATGTTATTATGGAGTGTTATGATGTTATTATGGAGTGTTTATGATGATTATTATGGAGTGTTTATGATGATTATTATGGAGTGTTATGATGTTATTATGGAGTGTTTATGATGTTATTATGGAGTGTTATGATGTTATTATGGAGTGTTTATGATGTTATTATGGAGTGTTATGATGTTATTATGGAGTGGTATGATGTTATTATGGGGTGTTTATGATGTTATTATGGAGTGTTTATGATGTTATTATGGAGTGTTTATGATGATTATTATGGAGGGTTTATGATGATTATTATGGAGTGTTTATGATGTTATTATGGAGTGTTTATGATGTTATTATGGAGTGTTTATGATGATTATTATGGAGTGTTTATGATGTTATTATGGAGTGTTATGATGTTATTATGGAGTGTTATGATGTTATTATGGAGTGTTTATGATGTTATTATGGAGTGTTTATGATGATTATTATGGAGTGTTTATGATGATTATTATGGGGTGTTTATGATGATTATTATGGAGTGTTTATGATGTTATTATGGAGTGTTATGATGTTATTATGGAGTGTTATGATGTTATTATGGAGTGTTTATGATGATTATTATGGAGTGTTTATGATGTTATTATGGAGTGTTATGATGTTATTATGGAGTGTTTATGATGTTATTATGGAGTGTTTATGATGTTATTATGGAGTGTTTATGATGATTATTATGGAGTGTTTATGATGTTATTATGGAGTGTTTATGATGTTATTATGGAGTGTTTATGATGTTATTATGGAGTGTTTATGATGTTATTATGGAGTGTTTATGATGATTATTATGGAGTGTTTATGATGTTATTATGGAGTGTTTATGATGATTATTATGGAGTGGTATGATGTTATTATGGGGTGTTTATGATGTTATTATGGAGTGTTATGATGTTATTATGGAGTGTTTATGATGATTATTATGGAGTGTTTATGATGTTATTATGGAGTGTTATGATGTTATTATGGAGTGTTTATGATGATTATTATGGAGTGTTATGATGTTATTATGGAGTGTTATGATGATTATTATGGAGTGTTATGATGTTATTATGGAGTGTTTATGATGTTATTATGGAGTGTTTATGATGTTATTATGGAGTGTTATGATGTTATTATGGAGTGTTTATGATGATAATTATGGAGTGTTATGATGTTATTATGGAGTGTTATGATGTTATTATGGAGTGTTTATGATGTTATTATGGAGTGTTTATGATGATTATTATGGAGTGTTATGATGATTATTATGGAGTGTTATGATGTTATTATGGAGTGTTATGATGTTATTATGGAGTGTTTATGATGTTATTATGGAGTGTTATGATGTTATTATGGAGTGTTATGATGTTATTATGGAGTGTTTATGATGTTATTATGGAGTGTTTATGATGATTATTATGGAGTGTTTATGATGATATTATGGAGTGTTATGATGTTATTATGGAGTGTTTATGATGATTATTATGGAGTGTTATGATGTTATTATGGAGTGTTATGATGTTATTATGGAGTGTTATGATGTTATTATGGAGTGTTTATGATGTTATTATGGAGTGTTTATGATGATTATTATGGAGTGTTATGATGTTATTATGGAGTGTTATGATGTTATTATGGAGTGTTTATGATGTTATTATGGAGTGTTATGATGTTATTATGGAGTGTTATGATGATTATTATGGAGTGTTATGATGTTATTATGGAGTGTTATGATGTTATTATGGAGTGTTATGATGTTATTATGGGGTGTTTATGATGTTATTATGGAGTGTTTATGATGTTATTATGGAGTGTTTATGATGATTATTATGGGGTGTTTATAATGTTATTATGGAGTGTTTATGATGATTATTATGGAGTGTTTATGATGTTATTATGGGGTGTTTATGATGATTATTATGGAGTGTTATGATGATTATTATGGAGTGTTATGATGTTATTATGGAGTGTTATGATGTTATTATGGAGTGTTTATGATGTTATTATGGAGTGTTTATGATGATTATTATGGAGTGTTATGATGTAATTATGGAGTGTTTATGATGATTATTATGGAGTGTTATGATGTTATTATGGAGTGTTATGATGTTATTATGGAGTGTTATGATGTTATTATGGAGTGTTATGATGTTATTATGGAGTGTTATGATGTTATTATGGAGTGTTATGATGTTATTATGGAGTGTTTATGATGTTATTATGGGGTGTTTATGATGTTATTATGGGGTGTTTATGATGTTATTATGGAGTGTTATGATGTTATTATGGAGTATTTATGATGTTATTATGGAGTGTTATGATGTTATTATGGAGTGTTTATGATGTTATTATGGAGTGTTATGATGATTATTATGGAGTGTTTATGATGTTATTATGGAGTGTTTATGATGATTATTATGGAGTGTTATGATGTTATTATGGAGTGTTATGATGTTATTATGGAGTGTTTATGATGATTATTATGGAGTGTTATGATGTTATTATGGAGTGTTATGATGTTATTATGGAGTGTTATGATGTTATTATGGAGTGTTTATGATGTTATTATGGAGTGTTTATGATGTTATTATGGAGTGTTTATGATGTTATTATGGAGTGTTTATGATGTTATTATGGAGTGTTATGATGTTATTATGGAGTGTTATGATGTTATTATGGAGTGTTATGATGTTATTATGGAGTGTTTATGATGATTATTATGGAGTGTTATGATGTTATCATGGAGTGTTATGATGTTATTATGGAGTGTTATGATGTTATTATGGAGTGTTTATGATGATTATTATGGAGTGTTATGATGTTATCATGGAGTGTTATGATGTTATTATGGAGTGTTATGATGTTATTATGGAGTGTTTATGATGTTATTATGGAGTGTTATGATGTTATTATGGAGTGTTTATGATGATTATTATGGAGTGTTATGATGTTATTATGGAGTGTTATGATGTTATTATGGAGTGTTATGATGTTATCATGGAGTGTTATGATGTTATTATGGAGTGTTTATGATGTTATTATGGAGTGTTTATGATGATTATTATGGAGTGTTATGATGTTATCATGGAGTGTTATGATGTTATTATGGAGTGTTTATGATGTTATTATGGAGTGTTATGATGTTATTATGGAGTGTTTATGATGATTATTATGGAGTGTAAGGGCGGGTTCACACATGGCGGATTTTCACTTAAATTCCGCTGCGGACACTCCGCAGCGTTAATCCGCAGCGGAGCCGTTTCTCCATTGACTTTCACTTTAATTTCGCAGTGTTCGTTTACACGATGCGTACAATTCCGCTGCGGAGCATAGGCTGCGGAGCGGAATGTGGTGTCCGCAGCATGCTCTGTCTGTTGCGGAGCAGTGGCGGACTGGTTGCGGACTCATGGCGGAATTTCTCCATTGACTTCAATGGAGATTCTAAGTTCCGCAATGAAGTCCGCAGCTGTCATGCACATGTTATGTGTGGTGCGGAGCGTATTGGTTTTTTAACATGACATTTCTTCATTCTGGCTGGACCTATGTATTTCTAGGTCTACAGCCAGACTGAGGAAGTCAATGGGGCACCCGTAATGACGGGAGCGTTGCTAGGAGACGTCAGTAAATAGTCACTGTCCAGGGTGCTGAAAGAGTTAAGCGATCGGCAGTAACTGTTTCTGCACCCGGGACAGTGACTACCGATCCCAATATACATGTATCTGTAAAAAAACATATAAGTTCATACTTACCGAGAACTCCCTGTTTCTGTCTCCAGTCCGGCCTCCCAGGATGACGTTTCAGTGGAAGTGACGGCTGCAGCCAATCACAGGCCAAGCACAGGCTGCAGCGGTCACATGGACTGGCGCGTCATCCAGGGAGGTCGGGCTGGATGCCGAAGGAGGGACGCGTCATCAAGACAACGGGCGGTAAGTATGAATTTCTTTTACTTTCACTAGGGAAAGTGCTGTCCCTTCTCTCTATCCTGCACTGATAGGGAGAAGGGAAGCACTTTTCCTGCAGTCCGCAGCGGCCAGTCCGCATCAATTTTCTGCACATTTTGTGCAGATCCGCAGCCGTAATCCGCAACCCGGATTAGGTGCGGCATTGATGCGGACAGTTGCGGAGGAATTCCGCCATGTGTGGTCATGCCCTTATGATGTTATCATGGAGTGTTATGATGTTATTATGGAGTGTTATGATGATTATTATGGAGTGTTATGATGTTATTATGGAGTGTTATGATGATTATTATGGAGTGTTTATGATGTTATTATGGAGTGTTATGATGATTATTATGGAGTGTTATGATGTTATTATGGAGTGTTATGATGTTATCATGGAGTGTTATGATGTTATTATGGAGTGTTATGATGATTATTATGGAGTGTTATGATGTTATCATGGAGTGTTATGATGTTATTATGGAGTGTTATGATGATTATTATGGAGTGTTATGATGTTATTATGGAGTGTTATGATGTTATTATGGAGTGTTTATGATGTTATTATGGAGTGTTTATGATGTTATTATGGAGTGTTATGATGTTATTATGGAGTGTTTATGATGTTATTATGGAGTGTTATGATGATTATTATGGAGTGTTATGATGTTATTATGGAGTGTTATGATGTTATCATGGAGTGTTATGATGTTATTATGGAGTGTTATGATGATTATTATGGAGTGTTATGATGTTATTATGGAGTGTTATGATGTTATTATGGAGTGTTTATGATGTTATTATGGAGTGTTATGATGATTATTATGGAGTGTTATGATGTTATTATGGAGTGTTATGATGATTATTATGGAGTGTTTATGATGTTATTATGGAGTGTTATGATGTTATTATGGAGTGTTATGATGTTATTATGGAGTGTTTATGATGATTATTATGGAGTGTTATGATGTTATTATGGAGTGTTATGATGTTATTATGGAGTGTTATGATGTTATTATGGAGTGTTTATGATGTTATTATGGAGTGTTATGATGTTATTATGGGGTGTTTATGATGTTATTATGGAGTGTTATGATGTTATTATGGAGTGTTATGATGTTATTATGGAGTGTTATGATGTTATTATGGAGTGTTTATGATGTTATTATGGAGTGTTTATGATGTTATTATGGAGTGTTTATGATGTTATTATGGAGTGTTTATGATGTTATTATGGAGTGTTTATGATGTTATTATGGAGTGTTTATGATGATTATTATGGAGTGTTTATGATGTTATTATGGAGTGTTTATGATGTTATTATGGAGTGTTTATGATGTTTTATGGTTATGCTATTTTATCGCATAAAAAGGTGTGTGTTTAATAAATGGCTGCTGTGGCCTTTACACCAATTGCAAGTTGTGGTCTCTTATTGGTATTGGGAGGTGGGAGGTCATAGATAGCAAAAGGCATCAAACATACCTTAAGTCAAGAGGACGTCTCCTTAATGTCGTGTCCTTCACTCCGGAGGACGTCGCAGCCACTGATATTGTGAGGGATTTCCATGCTATGTAATAATGATGTCCTAGAAATGTGCAATTTATTATCATCTCTCTCCGCAGGGCACTAAAGATGGAAACGTCCAGTGCAGAAGAAAGGGAAACCCTGCACCCACCCCAGGTGAGGAAATGGGGTGTGAACCGGGATTAGTTGGGGAGGGCGTCCTTTGAACCCCAGTCGTCTACCCTCAGTCCTGTGTCCTTGTCTTATGGTTGTGGGTGGGGAGTGTTCATACCCTCGTCCATAGACATCATGTATAAGCAGTCAGTGCGCCCCCTGCAGGTCAACACTCAGGATTTTATTACAGACCGCCATATTGAGCTCATGTACAGGTAACGCAGAAAATATACATCACAAAAATTCCCTGCCCTGAATATTGACAGCCCCGACTATTTATATGTTTTATCTCAAAATCAAGATGTAAAGGATCTGCCAGGCACAGCATCTGTGTCAACGCCCATAGGTAATCAGTCTGCACCTACTTCTATGTCTGTGAGACTGACTCCGTCTTCCACCACTCAGGATGGCAGGCTTAGGAGTGGGAGAGCCTATCACAGCCTGGCCAGACGGAGCTAGCTCCCGCCCTCTGTCTATTTATACCTGCCTTTCCTGTTCCTCCTTTGCTTGTGATTCTTCTCGTTTGGTTTCCTGGCCCTGCTGCAGCTTCTTGTACTATTTGTCCCTGCTCCATACTGACCCTGGCTTACTGACTACTCTCCTGCTCTGCGTTTGGTACCTCGTACACTCCTGGTTTGACTCGGCTCGTTCACTTCTCTTGTTGCTCACGGTGTTTCCGTGGGCAACTGCCCCTTTTCCCTTAGCCTCTGTGTACCCTTGTCTGTTTGTCTGTCGTGCACTTATTGAGCGTAGGGACCGCCGCCCAGTTGTACCCCGTCGCCTAGGGCGGGTCGTTGCAAGTAGGCAGGGACTGAGTGGCGGGTAGATTAGGGCTCACCTGTCTGTTTCCCTACCTTCGTCATTACATAATCACAAGCCTTGAGATCCTGGCTCAGCAAATGCAGGGTCTCTCCCTACAGGTCCAGGCCCTGGCTCAGAGGGTCAACCAGCCTGATGCTACCATGGTAGTGCCCCTCACTTCACCTCTTGAACCCCACCTCAAGTTGCCTGACCGGTTCTCAGGGTACCGGAAGACTTTTCTCTCCTTTCGGGAGAGTTGTAGGCTCTATTTTCGCTTAAAGCCCCACTCCTCAGGTTCTGAGAGCCAGCGGGTGGGTATAATTATGTCCCGGCTCCAGGAAGGGCCCCAAGAATGGGCCTTCTCCTTGGCTCCTGACGCCCCTGAACTTTCCTCCGTTGATCTTTTCTTTTCTGCTCTCGGACTCATTTATGATGAGACTGACAGGACTGCCTTTGCCGAGAGTCAGCTGGTGACCTTACGTCAGGGTAAGAGACCTGTTGAGGAGTATTGTTCTGACTTTAGGAAGTGGTGCGTAGCTTTTCGGTGGAATGACCCTGCCTTAAAGTGCCAGTTTAGGTTGGGTCTGTCGAACGCCCTGAAAGACCTGCTAGTTAGCTATCCCTCTTCTGACTCCCTAGACCAGGTTATGGCTTTAGCGGTACGACTTGACCGACGTCTCAGGGAACGACGACTTGAACGTCTTGATGTTTTCTCCTCTGACTCCCCCATGATGCCTCCCGAGGTTCCGTTGCTTCGTTCTTCCACGGAAGACTCGGAGGTACCTATGCAACTCGGGGCCTCCGTGTCCCCCCAACAACGTAGAGAGTTCCGCAGGAAGAATGGTCTCTGCTTCTGTGGCGAAACCGGGTCAGTGGGGGTCGGTTTACGCCAAGAGAATGTGGGGGATAGATTACTTATCCCCATCTAGCACCGGGCGCCATCTAAGCTATGGCACCCGGATGGCGGGAGTGCGACAGTTTGCGGCAGGCTTAACCTTTATCTGGGTACAATGCCTGTAACCGTCACCCATTCCGCCACAGCTTCTACTGTGGGGATGACAAGCATCAAGTGAACAACTGTCCTAGGCATAAGAATAAGCAGCCGGAAAACTTCCGCGCCTAAGTGATCATCGGGGAGGTCACTTGGGCGCACAGGTATTTCCCGTAAATATGAAACTTAATAAAATCTTACTTCCCTTTCAAGTCTCTTTTGGTGGTAGGTCTGCCTCCGGTAGTGCCTTCGTGGACTTAGGGTCTTCTGGTAATATTATGTCTGTGAAATTTGCTGTCTCTAGCTATGCCTTTGATTGATTTGCCTAAACCTGGCCCGGTAGTGGGTATCGACTCCACTCCTCTTGCTAATGGTTATTTTACACAGCATACCCCTGTTTTTGAACTCCTTGTTGGCTCCATGCATTTGGAGCAATACTCTGTACTGTTGATGCAGGGATTATCGTCCGATTTGGTTTTAGGCCTTCCCTCGTTGCAGTTGCATAATCCCACGTTTGACTGGAATACTGGGGATCTTACCAAATGGGGTAATGAATGCTTGACGTCATGTTTTTCTGTTAATTCTATTTCTCCCCCTGAGGAGGTGAACACGCTACCTGAGTTTGTTCAGGACTTCGCTGATGTTTTCTCTAAGGAGGCCTCCGAAGTGTTACCTCCTCATAGAGAATACGATTGCGCAATCGATTTTGTACCAGGAGCTAAGCTCCCTAAGGGTAGGATTTTTAATCTCTCTTGTCCAGAATGTGAAGCCATGAGAGAGTATATCCAGGAATGCCTGGCCAAGGGTTACATTCGCCCCTCTACTTCTCCGGTAGGTGCTGGCTTCTTCTTCATAGGGAAGAAGGATGGTGGTCTTAGGCCATGCATTGACTACCGAAGCTTGAATAAGGTCACTGTAAGGAACCAGTATCCCCTTCCTTTGATTCCTGATCTCTTTAATCAGGTTCAGGGGGCCCAATGGTTCTCTAAGTTTGATTTACGGGGGGGCTTATAACCTTATCCGCATCAAAGAGGGGGATGAGTGGAAGACTGCGTTTAACACGCCCGAAGGTCATTTCGAATACCTCGTCATGCCCTTTGGGTTGTGTAATGCCCCTGCGGTCTTCCAGAATTTCATAAATGAGATTTTAAGAGATTACCTGGGTAATTTTCTTGTTGTGTACCTTGATGACATACTTGTGTTTTCCAAGGACTGGTCCTCCTACATTGAGCATGTCAGGAAGGTGCTCCAGGTCCTTCGGGAAAACAAACTGTTTGCGAAGACCGAAAAATGTGTGTTTGGGGTGCAGGAGATACGATTTTTGGGTCAAATCCTCACTCCTCATGAAGTATGCATGGACCCCGCCAAGGTCCAGGCTGTGGCGGAATGGGTCCAACCTGCCTCCCTGAAGGCGTTACAGTGCTTCCTGGGGTTCGCTAATTATTACAGGAGATTTATTGCTAACTTCTCGGTCATCGCTAAGCCTCTTACGGATCTCACTCGCAAAGGTGCTGATCTCCTCCACTGGCCTCCTGAGGCTGTCCAGGCTTTTGAGGTCCTTAAGAAGTGCTTTATCTCGTCCCCGGTGCTGGTTCAGCCGAACCAAATGGAGCCATTTATCGTGGAGGTTGACGCGTCCGAGGTGGGAGTGGGGGCTGTCTTGTCCCAGGGTACCAGGTCCCTCACCCATCTCCGTCCCTGTGCCTACTTCCCCAGGAAGTTTTCGCCCACTGAGAGTAACTATGATATTGGCAACCGCGAACTCTTAGCCATTAAATGGGCATTTGAAGAGTGGCACCACTTCCTGGAGGGGGCTAGGCACCAGGTAACGGTCCTTACCGACCACAAGAATCTGGTTTTCCTAGAATCTGCCCGGAGGCTAAACCCGAGACAAGTTCGATGGGCGTTATTTTTTACCAGATTCAACTTTTTGGTTACCTATAGGGCTGGGTCTAAAAATATTAAGGCCGATGCACTGTCGCGTAGCTTCATGGCCAGCCCTCCTTCGGAGGAAGATCCTGCTTGTATTTTGCCTCCAGGTATAATCATTTCCTCTATTGATTCTGATTTAGTCTCTGAAATTACGGCTGATCAAGGTTCAGCTCCCGGGAACCTTCCTGGGAACAAGCTGTTTGTTCCCCTGCAATTCCGGCTAAGGGTACTTAGGGAAAATCATGACTCCGCACTATCTGGTCATTCAGGCATCCTGGGTACCAAGCACCTCATTGCCGGAAACTATTGGTGGCCTGGGTTGCCTAAAGACGTTAAGGCCTACGTCGCCGCTTGTGAAGTTTGTGCTAGGTCCAAGACTCCCAGGTCCCGACCGGAGGGCTTACTACGTTCCTTGCCCATTCCCCAGAGACCTTGGACCCATATCTCCATGGATTTTATCACCGATTTGCCTCCATCTCAAGGCAAGTCGGTGGTGTGGGTTGTAGTAGACCGCTTCAGTAAGATGTGCCACTTTGTGCCCCTCAAGAAACTACCCAATGCTAAGACGTTAGCTAACTTGTTTGTCAAACACATCCTGCGTCTCCATGGTGTCCCTGTCAATATTGTTTCTGACAGAGGGGTACAATTTGTTTCATTGTTTTGGAGAGTTTTCTGTAAAAAGCTGGAGATTGATCTGTCCTTCTCCTCTGCCTTCCATCCTGAAACTAATGGCCAAACTGAGAGGACGAATCAGTCTCTAGAACAATATTTAAGGTGTTTTATCTCTGACTGTCAATATGATTGGGTCTCATTCATTCTCCTCGCCGAATTTTCCCTTAATAACCGGGTCAGTAACTCGTCAGGGGTCTCCCCCTTTTTCTGTAATTTTGGGTTTAATCCACGGTTCTCCTCCGTTTCACCTGGTAGTTCCAACAATCCCGAGGTAGAGGTCGGTCATCGGGAACTGTGCACAGTCTGGGCCCAGGTTCATAAGAAACTAGAGGCGTCCCAGAGCATACAAAAAACTCAGGCAGATAGAAGACGTTCTGCCAACCCCTTGTTTGTGATCGGGGATCTGGTGTGGCTATCATCAAAAAATTTGCGCCTTAAAGTCCCGTCCAAGAAGTTTGCTCCCCGGTTTATAGGGCCGTACAAGGTCATTGAAGTCCTCAATTGTGGCAAAACCGGGTCAGTGGGGGTCGGTTTACGCCAAGAGAATGTGGGCGATAGATTCAGGCGACACAGATTAACAGGGGACAAGCCACAGAGGCGCGTTTATTAACAGGGACAGACACACACAGAAACAATGCACCGCTGCTTCTCCCCTCTGGGCTGGATGTGACAGGCTACCTCACTATGGGGTCTCTCCACTGTACCTTTCATCCTTTGGGGTGTCTCCAGATCCTCCTTAGTTAGATGGGACTCCAGCACTTGCCCTCTATTACTGTCCCTAGGTCAGGTACCATCTCTGAGGTAGATAGCCCCTGCCTGCAGCTCACACTGCTATCTCATCTTCTCCTGGACAGGAACTAACTGGGAGCTCACACAGCACCACTATCTCCCTCACTCACCCCTCCCTCAGGAATCAGGCCATGTGCTTTCTGCTCTCGCCCCCTCCTTTTTCTTATTTACATTCAGACAAGTTCCCGCTTGCAGCCTGTGACTCACTCTCCTACAGTGTAAGATTAACCCTAGAGGGGAGGACAGTGAAGCAGCACTGAATACAATACAATACAAATCAACTGGTTATCAAACATAACGTAATGCAATATGAGGGGACATATCCCCATCTAGCACCGGGCGCAATCTAAGCTATGGCGCCCAGATGGCGGGAGTGCGACGGTTTGCGGCAGGCGTAACCTTTATTTGGGTACAATGCCTGTAACCGTCACCCGTTCCGCCACAGACCTCCCCCAGCTTAGATCCAGAATCAGTCCTGCTGACCCTCTGTCGGGTCAGTGATGAGATCTGGGCCCGGTACTGTCAGTCTTCGCCCATCAGTGTCCTGCTGCCGAGAGAGTCCATCAGCATTCCCGTGGTCCCGGCCCTTTTTATGAGAGATGGTAAAGTTATAGGATTGTAAGGCCAGGCTCCACCGTAGTAAACGCCCATTGTCCCCGGTGGTTCGGTTCAACCAACTGAGAGGACTGTGGTCTGTGACTATTGTGAACTCCCTCCCATAAACGTAGGGCTGGAGCTTCTTTAGAGCCCACACGACAGCCAGGCACTCCTTCTCAATGGTTGCGTATGCCCTCTCTCGGTCCAGCAGCTTCCGGGAGAGGTACGCGACTGGGTGTTCGTGGCCCGCCTGGTCCACTTGGCTCAGTACCGCTCCCAGCCCGACGTCTGAAGCTTCGGTTTGGACTATGAACCGCCGGTGGAAGTCAGGGGCTGCCAGGACAGGGGAGGTGGAGAGGGCAGTCTTAAGGCTCCCGAAGGCCGCCTCACAGTCAGGGGACCAGGGCATCAGTCGACTGAACCTTTTGGACGTCAAGTCGGTCAAGGGCTTGGCCAGGGTACTATACTGCGGGATGAATTTTCGGTAGTACCCTGTGACTCCCAGAAAGGCCCTAACCTGCTTCTGGTTGGCCGGCCGGGGCCATTAGAGAATGGCCTCCACCTTGGCCAGCTCGGGGCGGATCTGTCCGCTGCCCACTCGGTGAACCCAGGTAGGCGACTTCTGCCATCCCCATCTGGCACTTGTCGGGGCGGATGGTGAGGCCGGCATACAGGATGCGCTCCAGGATCTGCGCCACGTGCCCCAAGTGTTCCTCCCATGTCTCGCTAAAGATAGCGATATCGTCCAGGTAGGCCTGGGCAAACTCCTGACACCCCACGAGGATCCGGTCGACCACCCTCTGGAAGGATGCGGGGGCGTTCTTCATCCCGAACGGCATGCACGTAAATTCAAACAGGCCGAACGGGGTGATGAACGCCGAGCGCTCTTGGGCTTCCTTGGTTAGAGGAATCTGTCAGTAGCCCTTGCTGAGATCCAGAGTGGACACGAAGCGTGCCCCTCCCAGCCTATCGAGCAGCTCATCAATCCGGGGCATCGGATAGGCATCCGTAACGGTTACCTCGTTCAGCCGCCGGTAGTCTACACAGAACCTCGTGTTTTTGTCCTTCTTGGGGACCAACACAACGCCGGCGGCCCAAGGACTGTGAGATGGTACAATGACCCCCATCTCCAGCATTTCTTCTACTTCTTTTCTCATCGCGGTCAGCACTGACGGAGCTACTCGGAATGCGGGCTGCCTCAGGGTTCAGGCTCCTCCAGTGTCGACCTCGTGAGCGACTAGGGAGGTACGTCCAGGGGACGCGGTGAACAGGGCCTCCTGGGCTGCTAACACCTCCCCCATCTCCCTACTCTGCAAGCGCGATAGCTGGACTTCAAGCTGCACATCTGCCAGCCCTGTCTGGCGTCGGGCCTCTGTCAGTAGGTCAGGGATGCGGTCCACGTCAGGGTTGTCCATGGGCGGGCAGCATATCGCGACCGCTCCTACCTCCCTTACCACATAGGCCTTGAGCCGGTTTATGTGGTAGTTCCGTACCCGCTTTTCTGCCTTGTCGTGGGCTACTAGGTAGTTCATCGTCCCCTGTCGCACCACTACAGTGTACGGTCCAGCCCAATTGGCCTGCAACTTGTTGCCTCGTACTGGCGCGAGGACCAGTACCTTCTCCCCCACCCCCAGCTCTCGGGGTCGGGCGCTACGGTTGTACTCGTCCCGTTGACGGCTTCGAGCTACTTCCAATCGCTGATGTGCCAAATCCATCAGCCGTGCTAGGCGCTCCCGCATTTGGCTCACATAGTCTACTACCGGGATCTCCGGGCTTGCAAACTTCCCTTCCCAACCTTCCCGGACTAAGTCCAAGGGTCCCCGGACCCGGCTCGCGAACAGTAACTCGAATGGGGAGTGCCCGGTAGACTCCTTAGGCACCTCTCGATAGGCAAAGAGAAGCTGCTGCAAGGTGCGGTCCCAGTCTCTCCCCTCCGAGTGGACGTATCGGAGTAGCAACTGCTTGAGGGTACCGTTGAACCTTTCACACAGTCCGTTTGTTTGGGGGTGGTAGGCGGTGGTTCTTAGAGAAGTCACCCCGTGCCGATTCCAGAAGTCCTGCATGAGTTCTCCCTGGAATTGAGATCCCTGGTCTGTGAGTACCTCACGCGGGGACCCCTCCCGGCTGAAGATGTCCATGAGTCCCTGGGCGACGTGCTCGGCATCTATGGAGGACAGAGCCACTGCGTCCGGGTATCTGGTAGCGAAGTCTACCAGGATTAGCATGTAACGCTTTCCCCCTCGGCTGGGGGGATTAATGAGGCCAACCAGATCTATGGCCACCCGCTGGAAGGGCTCTCGGATGAGGGGCAGCTGCTTGAGCGGCACCTTTGCGCGGGGCCCCCGCCACCCGTTGGCAGACAGGGCACGAAGCTCGGTACCGCCGCACGTCCTCAGTCAGCCCTGGCCAAAAGAAAGCCTTCGAGAGCCGGGCCCTGGTGGACCTGGTCCCAGTGTGACCCGCCGCGGGTATATCGTGGGCCAGGGCTAACAGTCGTGCATGGTAGGCTTGGGGAACAAGCAGCTGTTTGGAGGCGGTCCAGGGAGACTCGGGCTTGGTCGGGGCTTCGACCCGGTACAACAGCCCGTTGTCCCACTCGAACCCTGCCTGGGCCCCTCCACTGGGTGGTCGATCGGCCAGGCTACGGGCAGAGGACAGGGAAGGATCCGTATGCTGGGCCTCCCTAAAAGTGACCCTATCCACCTCCCCCAGGTCTGTCAGGGGGTTCGTCGGGTCGGTCAGTTGTGAGGCGTCAGGGGCTTGGGTACTTACCACCGGCGGTTCGGGGAGCGGGGCTTCCGGGAGAGGAGCCTCGGTGGTTACACTGGTCGGTGGTGGAGGCCGGTAAAGTTTCTCCCGGGCTTGGCTGCGGGTCACGGCCCCAGCTAACCGTTCCCAAGGTCGTTCCCCAATAAGACATCGGCGGGGAGATCCGGCTTGAGCCCGACTTCGACCTCCCCTTTTCCGGGGCCCCAGTCCAGGTAGACTCTGGCGCGGGGAATGGACCGCTGCTGTCCGTCCACCAGGGCAATCCGGGCTAATCGCTGGGGAAGAACCTTAGACTGGGGAACCAGGTCCGCTCTTAACCAGGGTGAGGGATGCCCCCGAGTCACGGAGTCCCTGGACGGTGCGGCGTCCCAGCACCACGGGCTGTCGGTGGCCCTGCATGTTGGCAGGGACCTGGTTCATCACGAGGCTCGCAAGCTCTACGTGGTAGACCACCTCCTCCACCTCTGGTGCATCTAGGAGGTGGTCACACTCATCGGGGTCGCCCGCCTCTGGGCAAAAGGCGACCCGGGTTGGGGTTGGTCTGGGAAAGGGCACCGTTGATTGGGCCAGGGGGCAGTCCCGTCGGATGTGCCCCGGCTGGTGGCACCCATAACACTGGCGGGAGTCCGTAGGGCCGCGGACCCTTGGCGGGATCGGGGCGGCCGTAGGCTGGGGCTGGTGTCTCATCGAAGTTGGCCAGGGTGGTTCCGCTATTTTGGTAGGGGCTCGGAGCTCTCGGCGTTGGTCCTGGCGTGGTAGGCTTCTCCACTGGGGTCGGTGGGCCAAGAACTCGTCGGCCAGGGTGGCGGCATCTTCAGGGGTGCTGGGGTGGCGGTCCGCGACCCAGGCACGAACGGGGACCTCCATCCTGGAGAGGAGTTGCTCCAAAATTACGAGGTCCTCCAGGGCCTCCCGACTGAAAGCCTTCTTCCCCTCGGCCCACCTGGAGCAGCTTAAGCGGAGCTGGGCTGCCAGTTCCACATGGGTACCCTGGCCGGCGAGCGTCAAATTACGGAACCGCTCTCTGTAAGTCTCTGGGGTGATCGCATACCTCTTCAGCAGGGCGTCCCGGAGGCAACCGTAGTCCCGTCCGTCCTCTGGACCTAGGCTCCGGTAGACTTCAAGGGCCCTCCCTTGCAGGCTGGGCCCCACGTAGCGAGCCCATTCGGTGGTGGGGATGTCATGCACCTGTAGCTGTGTCTCCAGCATGGTTAGGTGCGCATCGATGTTCGTGGACGAAGGATCCAACTTGGGGAGGTCGTTGTATCGTAGTTGAGGTCTTCGGGGCCCGGCAGGGATTGGGGTTGTTGGTTCTGGGGGTCACTGCCCCAACGATGATCAGGCGCTCGGCCTCGGAGCTTTGAGGCCCCAGAGCGGTCAGCAGATCCCCCATCCGCAGGGCCTGGGCGTCCGAGATGGCTCTACGGCCGGTTCCCTGGCGACTGGCCGGTTCTTCGGGGCAGTAGTCAACGTCACCCTCGGCTATCTCTCCCATCTCGGCCGGGTTCGCCAGGTCCCAGGCCTGGAGCTTCTCAATCAGCCGATCCTTGATGTCGCGTGACGAGAAGGCAATGCGCCGGAACCGGCACAGCTCTTGGAGTGTAATTCGGAGGTAGCTGCCATAGGGGACAGCCTCTGCTCCGCCGGGAGGATCCATAGAGTCAGACTCCATGACTGGGGATTTAGGTGCCTGTGGTCCCCCTGTACTGCAGCACGTGTGGCAGTCCGCCCTTGAGGTCTGGCCGCGAAGCGCCGGATGGTACCAGGGTACCTATCCACTGCCGCTTCCCCTAGAACGGGCTGAATTTATCCCACCGCTGCCACCAAATGTGGCGAAACCGGGTCAGTGGGGGTCGGTTTACGCCAAGAGAATGTGGGCGATAGATTCAGGCGACATAGATTAACAGGGGACAAGCCACAGAGGCGCGTTTATTAACAGGGACAGACACACACAGAAACAATGCACCGCTGCTTCTCCCCTCTGGGCTGGATGTGACAGGCTACCTCACTATGGGGTCTCTCCACTGTACCTTTCATCCTTTGGGGTGTCTCCAGATCCTCCTTAGTTAGATGGGACTCCAGCACTTGCCCTCTATTACTGTCCCTAGGTCAGGTACCATCTCTGAGGTAGATAGCCCCTGCCTGCAGCTCACACTGCTATCTCATCTTCTCCTGGACAGGAACTAACTGGGAGCTCACACAGCACCACTATGTCCCTCACTCACCCCTCCCTCAGGAATCAGGCCATGTGCTTTCTGCTCTTGCCCCCTCCTTTTTCTTATTTACATTCAGACAAGTTCCCGCTTGCAGCCTGTGACTCACTCTCCTACAGTGTAAGATTAACCCTAGAGGGGAGGACAGTGAAGCAGCACTGAATACAATACAATACAAATCAACTGGTTATCAAACATAACGTAATGCAGTTTGAGGGGACATATCCCCATCTAGCACCGGGCGCCATCTAAGCTATGGCACCCGGATGGCGGGAGTGCGACGGTTTGCGGCAGGCTTAACCTTTATTTGGGTACAATGCCTGTAACCGTCACCCGTTCCGCCACATCAATCCTGTCTCCTTCCGACTGGAGTTGCCCCCATCTTTTCGAGTACACAACGTTTTTAATGCCTCCCTCCTTAAACGCTGCTCCCCGTCCTTGGCTCCCTCGATGAAACCTCCTGTCCCTGTTTTCACCCATGAAGGGGTAGAATTCGAGGTGGCCAAGATTGTGGACAGCAGGATGGTCCAAGGCTCCCTCCAGTACCTGGTCCATTGGAGAGGATACGGGCCTGAGGAGAGGACTTGGGTACCTGCCCGGGATGTTCACGCTGGGATATTGGTCAGGAGGTTCCACCTTCGTTTCCCCAATAAACCAGGTCCACTTAGAAAGGGTCCGGTGGCCCCTCATAAAAGGGGGGGTACTGTAAAGGATCTGCCAGGCACAGCTTCTGTGTCAACGCCCATAGGTAATCAGTCTGCACCTGCTTCTATGTCTGTGAGGCTTACTCCGTCTTCCACCACTCAGGATGACAGGCTTAGGAGTGGGAGAGCCTATCACGGCCTGGCCAGACAAAGCTAGCTCCCGCCCTCTGTCTATTTATACCTGCCTTTCCTGTTCCTCCTTGCTTGTGATTCTTCTCGTTTGGTTTTCTGGCCCTGCTTCAGCTACTTGAACTATTTGTCCCTGCTTCATATTGACCCTGGCTTACTGACTATTCTCCTGCTCTGTGTTTGGTACCTCGTACACTCCTGGTTTGACTCGGCTTGTTCACTACTCTCCTGCTCTGCGTTTGGTACCTCGTACACTCCTGGTTTGACTCGGCTCGTTCACTTCTCTTGTTGCTCACGGTGTTTCCGTGGGCAACTGCCCCTTTTCCCTTAGCCTCTGTGTACCCTTGTCTGTTTGTCTGTCGTGCACTTATTGAGCATAGGGACAGTCGCCCAGTTGTACCCCGTCGCCTAGGGCGGGTCGTTGCAAGTAGGCAGGGACTGAGTGGCGGGTAGATTAGGGCTCACTTGTCTGTTTACCTACCCCCGTCATTACACAAGAATGTGGTAAATGTCTACAGATAACGAGTCCAGCCTGACATGTCTGATAACAGAGAACAATAAATTGTATTCACCTGTCCTACTGTAATGACGGGGTAGGGAGACAGACAGGTGAGCCCTAATCTGCCCGCCACTCAGTCCCTGCCTACTTGCAACGACCCGTCCTAGGCGACGGCGTACAACTGGGCGACGGTCCCTACTCTCACTATGTGCACGACAGACAAACAGACAAGGGTACACAGAAGCTAAGGGAAATGGGGCAGTTGCCCACGGCAACACCGTGAACTACAAGAGTAGTGAACGAGCCGAGTCAAACCGGGAGTGTACGAGGTACCAAACGCAGAGCAGGTGCAGACTGGGTAACCACGGGCGTCTACACAGAAGCTGTGTCTGGCAGATCCTTTACACCTACAGTAACACCCCAGCCTGACATGTCTGATAACAGAGAACAATAGATTGTATTCACCTATCCTACAGTCACCCCCCCCCAGCCTGACATGTCTGATAACAGAGAACAATAGATTGTATTCCCCTGTCCTACAGTTATCCTCCCCCAGCCTGACATGTCTGATAACAGAGAACAATAGATTGTAGACACCTATCCTACAGTCATCCTCCCCAGCCTGACAAGTCTGATAACAGAGAACAATAGATTGTATTCCCCCGTCCTACAGTCATCCTCCCCCAGCCTGACATGCCTGATAGCAGAGAACAATAGATTGTATTCCCCATCCTACAGTCATCCTCTACCAGCCTGACATGTCTGATAACAGAGAACAATAGATTGTATTCACCTGTCCTACAGTCATCCTCCCCCAGCCTGACATGTCTGATAACAGAGAACAATAGATTGTATTCACCTGTCCTACAGTCATCCTCCCCCAGCCTGACATGTCTGATAACAGAGAACAATAGATTGTATTCACCTGTCCTACAGTCATCCTCTCCCAGCCTGACATGTCTGATAACAGAGAACAATAGATTGTATTCTCCTGTCCTACAGTTATCCTCCCCAGCCCGACATGTCTGATAACAGAGAACAATAGATTGTATTCACCTGTCCTACAGTCATCCTCCCCCAGCCTGACATGTCTGATAACACAGAACAATAGATTGTATTCACCTGTCCTACAGTCATCCTCCCCCAGCCTGACATGTCTGATAACAGAGAACAATAGATTGTATTCACCTGTCCTACAGTCATCCTCCCCCAGCCTGACATGTCTGATAACAGAGAACAATAGATTGTATTCACCTGTCCTACAGTCATCCTCTCCCAGCCTGACATGTCTGATAACAGAGAACAATAGATTGTATTCTCCTGTCCTACAGTTATCCTCCCCCAGCCTATGTCTGATAACCGAGAACAATAGATTGTATTCACCTGTCCTACAGTCATCCTCCCCCAGCCTGACATGTCTGATAACACAGAACAATAGATTGTATTCACCTGTCCTACAGTCATCCTCCCCCAGCCTGACATGTCTGATAACAGAGAACAATAGATTGTATTCACCTGTCCTACAGTCATCCTCACCCAGCCTGACATGTCTGATAACAGAGAACAATAGTTTGTATTCACCTGTCCTACAGTCATCCTACCCCAGCCTGACATGTCTGATAACAGAGAACAATAGATTGTATTCACCTGTCCTACAGTCATCCTCCCCCCAGCCTGACATGTCTGATAACAGAGAACAATAGATTGTATTCACCTGTCCTACAGTCATTCTCCCCCAGCCTGACTTGTCTGATAACAGAGAACAATAGATTGTATTCTCCTGTCCTACAGTCATCCTCCCCCAGCCTGACATGTCTGATAACAGAGAACAATAGATTGTATTCACCTGTCCTACAGTCATCCTCCCCCCAGCCTGACATGTCTGATAACAGAGAACAATAGATTGTATTCACCTGTCCTACAGTCATCCTCCCCCAGCCTGACATGTCTGATAACAGAGAACAATAGATTGTATTCACCTGTCCTACAGTCATCCTCCCCCAGCCTGACATGTCTGATAACAGAGAACAATAGATTGTATTCACCTGTCCTACAGTCATCCTCTCCCAGCCTGACATGTCTGATAACAGAGAACAATAGATTGTATTCTCCTGTCCTACAGTTATCCTCCCCAGCCCGACATGTCTGATAACAGAGAACAATAGATTGTAGTCACCTGTCCTACAGTCATCCTCCCCCAGCCTATGTCTGATAACCGAGAACAATAGATTGTATTCACCTGTCCTACAGTCATCCTCCCCCAGCCTGACATGTCTGATAACAGAGAACAATAGATTGTATTCACCTGTCCTACAGTCATCCTCCCCCCAGCCTGACATGTCTGATAACAGAGAACAATAGATTGTATTCACCTGTCCTACAGTCATCCTCCCCCAGCCTGACATGTCTGATAACAGAGAACAATAGATTATTCACCTGTCCTACAGTCATCCTCCCCCAGCCTGACATGTCTGATAACAGAGAACAATAGATTGTATTCACCTGTCCTACAGTCATCCTCTCCCAGCCTGACATGTCTGATAACAGAGAACAATAGATTGTATTCTCCTGTCCTACAGTTATCCTCCCCAGCCCGACATGTCTGATAACAGAGAACAATAGATTGTAGTCACCTGTCCTACAGTCATCCTCCCCCAGCCTATGTCTGATAACCGAGAACAATAGATTGTATTCACCTGTCCTACAGTCATCCTCCCCCAGCCTGACATGTCTGATAACAGAGAACAATAGATTGTATTCACCTGTCCTACAGTCATCCTCCCCCCAGCCTGACATGTCTGATAACAGAGAACAATAGATTGTATTCACCTGTCCTACAGTCATCCTCCCCCAGCCTGACATGTCTGATAACAGAGAACAATAGATTGTATTCACCTGTCCTACAGTCATCCTCCCCCAGCCTGACATGTCTGATAACAGAGAACAATAGATTGTATTCTCCTGTCCTACAGTTATCCTCCCCAGCCCGACATGTCTGATAACAGAGAACAATAGATTGTAGTCACCTGTCCTACAGTCATCCTCCCCCAGCCTATGTCTGATAACCGAGAACAATAGATTGTATTCACCTGTCCTACAGTCATCCTACCCCAGCCTGACATATCTGATAACAGAGAACAATAGATTGTATTCACCTGTCCTACAGTCATCCTCCCCCCAGCCTGACATGTCTGATAACAGAGAACAATAGATTGTATTCACCTGTCCTACAATCATTCTCCCCCAGCCTGACTTGTCTGATAACAGAGAACAATAGATTGTATTCTCCTGTCCTACAGTCATCCTCCCCCAGCCTGACATGTCTGATAACAGAGAGCAATAGATTGTATTCCCCCGTCCTACAGTCATCCTCCCCCAGCCTGACATGTCTGATAGCAGAGAACAATAGATTGTATTCCCCATCCTACAGTCATCCTCTACCAGCCTGACATGTCTGATAACAGAGAACAATAGATTGTATTCACCTGTCCTACAGTCATCCTCCCCCAGCCTGACATGTCTGATAACAGAGAACAATAGATTGTATTCACCTGTCCTACAGTCATCCTACCCCAGCCTGACATGTCTGATAACAGAGAACAATAGATTGTATTCACCTGTCCTACAGTCATCCTCTCCCAGCCTGACATGTCTGATAACAGAGAACAATAGATTGTATTCTCCTGTCCTACAGTTATCCTCCCCAGCCCGACATGTCTGATAACAGAGAACAATAGATTGTAGTCACCTGTCCTACAGTCATCCTCCCCCAGCCTATGTCTGATAACCGAGAACAATAGATTGTATTCACCTGTCCTACAGTCATCCTCCCCCAGCCTGACATGTCTGATAACAGAGAACAATAGATTGTATTCTCCTTTCCTACAGTTATCCTCCCCAGCCCGACATGTCTGATAACAGAGAACAATAGATTGTAGTCACCTGTCCTACAGTCATCCTCCCCCAGCCTATGTCTGATAACCGAGAACAATAGATTGTATTCACCTGTCCTACAGTCATCCTCCCCCAGCCTGACATGTCTGATAACACAGAACAATAGATTGTATTCACCTGTCCTACAGTCATCCTCTCCCAGCCTGACATGTCTGATAACAGAGAACAATAGATTGTATTCCCCATCCTACAGTCATCCTCTACCAGCCTGACATGTCTGATAACAGAGAACAATAGATTGTATTCACCTGTCCTACAGTCATCCTCCCCCAGCCTGACATGTCTGATAACAGAGAACAATAGATTGTATTCACCTGTCCTACAGTCATCCTCCCCCAGCCTGACATGTCTGATAACAGAGAACAATAGATTGTATTCACCTGTCCTACAGTCATCCTCTCCCAGCCTGACATGTCTGATAACAGAGAACAATAGATTGTATTCTCCTGTCCTACAGTCATCCTCACCCAGCCCGACATGTCTGATAACAGAGAACAATAGATTGTAGTCACCTGTCCTACAGTCATCCTACCCCAGCCTGACATGTCTGATAACAGAGAACAATAGATTGTATTCACCTGTCCTACAGTCATCCTCCCCCCAGCCTGACATGTCTGATAACAGAGAACAATAGATTGTATTCACCTGTCCTACAGTCATTCTCCCCCAGCCTGACTTGTCTGATAACAGAGAACAATAGATTGTATTCTCCTGTCCTACAGTCATCCTCCCCCAGCCTGACATGTCTGATAACAGAGAGCAATAGATTGTATTCACCTGTCCTACAGTCATTCTCCCCCAGTCTGACATGTCTGATAACAGAGAACAATAGATTATATTCACCTGTCCTACAGTCATCCTCTCCCAGCCTGACATGTCTGATAACAGAGAACAATAGATTATATTCACCTGTCCTACAGTCATCCTCTCCCAGCTTGACATGTCTGATAACAGAGAACAATAGATTGTATTCACCTGTCCTACAGTCATCCTCCCCCAGCCTGACATGTCTGATAACAGAGAACAATAGATTGTATTCACCTATCCTACAGTCACCCCCCCCCCCCAGCCTGACATGTCTGATAACAGAGAACAATAGATTGTATTCCCCTGTCCTACAGTTATCCTCCCCCAGCCTGACATGTCTGATAACAGAGAACAATAGATTGTAGACACCTATCCTACAGTCATCCTCCCCAGCCTGACATGTCTGATAACAGAGAACAATAGATTGTATTCCCCCGTCCTACAGTCATCCTCCCCCAGCCTGACATGTCTGATAGCAGAGAACAATAGATTGTATTCCCCATCCAACAGTCATCCTCTACCAGCCTGACATGTCTGATAACAGAGAACAATAGATTGTATTCACCTGTCCTACAGTCATCCTCCCCCAGCCTGACATGTCTGATAACAGAGAACAATAGATTGTATTCACCTGTCCTACAGTCATCCTCCCCCAGCCTGACATGTCTGATAACAGAGAACAATAGATTGTATTCACCTGTCCTACAGTCATCCTCTCCCAGCCTGACATGTCTGATAACAGAGAACAATAGATTGTATTCTCCTGTCCTACAGTTATCCTCCCCAGCCCGACATGTCTGATAACAAAGAACAATAGATTGTAGTCACCTGTCCTACAGTCATCCCCCCCAGCCTATGTCTGATAACCGAGAACAATAGATTCTATTCACCTGTCCTACAGTCATCCTCCCCCAGCCTGACATGTCTGATAACAGAGAACAATAGATTGTATTCACCTGTCCTACAGTCATCCTCCCCAGCCTGACATGTCTGATAACAGAGAACAATAGATTGTATTCACCTGTCCTACAGTCATCCTCCCCCAGCCTGACCTGTCTGATAACAGAGAACAATAGATTGTATTCACCTGTCCTACAGTCATCCTCCCCCAGCCTGACATGTCTGATAACAGAGAACAATAGATTGTATTCACCTGTCCTACAGTCATCCTCCCCAGCCTGACATGTCTGATAACAGAGAACAATAGATTGTATTCACCTGTCCTACAGTCATCCTCCCCCCAGCCTGACATGTCTGATAACAGAGAACAATAGATTGTATTCACCTGTCCTACAGTCATTCTCCCCCAGCCTGACATGTCTGATAACAGAGAACAATAGATTGTATTCTCCTGTCCTACAGTCATCCTCCCCCAGCCTGACATGTCTGATAACAGAGAGCAATAGATTGTATTCACCTGTCCTACAGTCATTCTCCCCCAGTCTGACATGTCTGATAACAGAGAACAATAGATTATATTCACCTGTCCTACAGTCATCCTCTCCCAGCCTGACATGTCTGATAACAGAGAACAATAGATTATATTCACCTGTCCTACAGTCATCCTCTCCCAGCTTGACATGTCTGATAACAGAGAACAATAGATTGTAGTCACCTGTCCTACAGTCATCCTACCCCAGCCTGACATGTCTGATAACAGAGAACAATAGATTGTATTCACCTGTCCTACAGTCATCCTCCCCCCAGCCTGACATGTCTGATAACAGAGAACAATAGATTGTATTCACCTGTCCTACAGTCATTCTCCCCCAGCCTGACTTGTCTGATAACAGAGAACAATAGATTGTATTCTCCTGTCCTACAGTCATCCTCCCCCAGCCTGACATGTCTGATAACAGAGAGCAATAGATTGTATTCACCTGTCCTACAGTCATTCTCCCCCAGTCTGACATGTCTGATAACAGAGAACAATAGATTATATTCACCTGTCCTACAGTCATCCTCTCCCAGCCTGACATGTCTGATAACAGAGAACAATAGATTATATTCACCTGTCCTACAGTCATCCTCTCCCAGCTTGACATGTCTGATAACAGAGAACAATAGATTGTATTCACCTGTCCTACAGTCATCCTCCCCCAGCCTGACATGTCTGATAACAGAGAACAATAGATTGTATTCACCTATCCTACAGTCACCCCCCCCCCCAGCCTGACATGTCTGATAACAGAGAACAATAGATTGTATTCCCCTGTCCTACAGTTATCCTCCCCCAGCCTGACATGTCTGATAACAGAGAACAATAGATTGTAGACACCTATCCTACAGTCATCCTCCCCAGCCTGACATGTCTGATAACAGAGAACAATAGATTGTATTCCCCCGTCCTACAGTCATCCTCCCCCAGCCTGACATGTCTGATAGCAGAGAACAATAGATTGTATTCCCCATCCAACAGTCATCCTCTACCAGCCTGACATGTCTGATAACAGAGAACAATAGATTGTATTCACCTGTCCTACAGTCATCCTCCCCCAGCCTGACATGTCTGATAACAGAGAACAATAGATTGTATTCACCTGTCCTACAGTCATCCTCCCCCAGCCTGACATGTCTGATAACAGAGAACAATAGATTGTATTCACCTGTCCTACAGTCATCCTCTCCCAGCCTGACATGTCTGATAACAGAGAACAATAGATTGTATTCTCCTGTCCTACAGTTATCCTCCCCAGCCCGACATGTCTGATAACAAAGAACAATAGATTGTAGTCACCTGTCCTACAGTCATCCCCCCCAGCCTATGTCTGATAACCGAGAACAATAGATTCTATTCACCTGTCCTACAGTCATCCTCCCCCAGCCTGACATGTCTGATAACAGAGAACAATAGATTGTATTCACCTGTCCTACAGTCATCCTCCCCAGCCTGACATGTCTGATAACAGAGAACAATAGATTGTATTCACCTGTCCTACAGTCATCCTCCCCCAGCCTGACCTGTCTGATAACAGAGAACAATAGATTGTATTCACCTGTCCTACAGTCATCCTCCCCCAGCCTGACATGTCTGATAACAGAGAACAATAGATTGTATTCACCTGTCCTACAGTCATCCTCCCCAGCCTGACATGTCTGATAACAGAGAACAATAGATTGTATTCACCTGTCCTACAGTCATCCTCCCCCCAGCCTGACATGTCTGATAACAGAGAACAATAGATTGTATTCACCTGTCCTACAGTCATTCTCCCCCAGCCTGACATGTCTGATAACAGAGAACAATAGATTGTATTCTCCTGTCCTACAGTCATCCTCCCCCAGCCTGACATGTCTGATAACAGAGAGCAATAGATTGTATTCACCTGTCCTACAGTCATTCTCCCCCAGTCTGACATGTCTGATAACAGAGAACAATAGATTATATTCACCTGTCCTACAGTCATCCTCTCCCAGCCTGACATGTCTGATAACAGAGAACAATAGATTATATTCACCTGTCCTACAGTCATCCTCTCCCAGCTTGACATGTCTGATAACAGAGAACAATAGATTGTATTCACCTGTCCTACAGTCATCCTCCCACAGCCTGACATGTCTGATAACAGAGAACAATATATTGTATTCACCTGTCCTACAGTCATCCTCCCCCCAGCCTGACATGTCTGATAACAGAGAACAATAGATTGTATTCACCTGTCCTACAGTCATCCTCCCCCCAGCCTGACATGTCTGATAACAGAGAACAATAGACTGTAGTCACCTGTCCTACAGTCATCCCCCCCAGCCTATGTCTGATAACCGAGAACAATAGATTCTATTCACCTGTCCTACAGTCATCCTCCCCCAGCCTGACATGTCTGATAACAGAGAACAATAGATTGTATTCACCTGTCCTACAGTCATCCTCCCCAGCCTGACATGTCTGATAACAGAGAACAATAGATTGTATTCACCTGTCCTACAGTCATCCTCCCCCAGCCTGACCTGTCTGATAACAGAGAACAATAGATTGTATTCACCTGTCCTACAGTCATCCTCCCCCAGCCTGACATGTCTGATAACAGAGAACAATAGATTGTATTCACCTGTCCTACAGTCATCCTCCCCAGCCTGACATGTCTGATAACAGAGAACAATAGATTATATTCACCTGTCCTACAGTCATCCTCTCCCAGCTTGACATGTCTGATAACAGAGAACAATAGATTGTATTCACCTGTCCTACAGTCACCCCCCCCAGCCTGACATGTCTGATAACAGAGAACAATAGATTGTATTCACCTGCTCTACAGTCATCCTCCCCCCAGCCTGACATGTCTGATAACAGAGAACAATAGATTGTATTCACCTGTCCTACAGTCATCCTCCCCCAGCCTGACATGTCTGATAACAGAGAACAATAGATTGTATTCACCTGTCCTACAGTCATCCTCTCCCAGCCTGACATGTCTGATAACAGAGAACAATAGATTGTATTCACCTGTCCTACAGTCATCCTCCCCCAGCCTGACATATCTGATAACAGAGAACAATAGATTGTATTCACCTGTCCTACAGTCATCCTCTCCCAGCCTGACATGTCTGATAACAGAGAACAATAGATTGTATTCACCTGTCCTACAGTCATCCTCCCCCAGCCTGACATATCTGATAACAGAGAACAATAGATTGTATTCACCTGTCCTACAGTCATCCTCTCCCAGCCTGACATGTCTGATAACAGAGAACAATAGATTGTATTCACCTGTCCTACAGTCATCCTCCCCCAGCCTGACATATCTGATAACACTTATGTAATTGGAGAGAAGACAGCCTGCCAGGTTTGTGTTGCATCTGCTCCTGTGGTCCTCGTGTTCTTATATTCTACATCTTCTGTTCTGTGTCTTATAGGGTCAGTATTGGGCCCCTGTGGTCCTCGTTTTTTTATATTCTACATCTTCTGTTCTGTGTCTTATAGGGTCAGTATTGGGCCCCTGTGGTCCTCGTGTTCTTATATTCTACATATTCTGTTCTGTGTCTTATAGGGTCAGTATTGGGCCGCTGTGGTCCTCGTGTTCTTATATTCTATATCTTCTGTTCTGTGTCTTATAGGGTCAGTATTGGGCCCCTGTGGTCCTCGTGTTCTTATATTCTACATCTTCTCTGTTCTGTGTCTTATAGGGTCAGTATTTGGCCACTGTGGTCCTCGTGTTCTTATATTCTACATCTTCTGTGTCTTATAGGGTCAGTATTGGGCCCCTGTGGTCCTCGTGTTCTTATATTCTACATCTTCTGTGTCTTATAGGGTCAGTATTGGGCCCCTATGGTCCTCGTTTTCTTATATTCTACATCTTCTGTGTCTTATAGGGTCAGTATTGGGGCCCTTTGGTCCTCGTTTTCTTATATTCTACATCTTCTGTTCTGTGTCTTATAGGGTCAGTATTGGGCCCCTGTGGTCCTCATGTTCTTCTATTCTACATCTTCTCTGTTCTGTGTCTTATAGGGTTAGTATTGGGCCCCTGTGGTCCTCGTGTTCTTATATTCTAAATCTTTTGTGTCTTATAGGGTCAGTATTGGGCCCCTGTGGCCCTCGTTTTCTTATATTCTACATCTTCTGTTCTGTGTCTTATAGGGTCAGTATTAGGGCCCTGTGGTCCTCGTGTTCTTATATTCTACATCTTCTGTGTCTTATAGGGTCAGTATTGGGCCCCTGTGGTCCTCGTTTTCTTATATTCTACATCTTCTGTTTTGTGTCTTATAGGGTCAGTATTGGGCCCCTGTGGTCCTCGTGTTCTTATATTCTACATCTTCTGTTCTGTGTCTTATAGGGTCAGTTTTGGGCCCCTGTGGTCCTCGTTTTCTTATATTCTACATCTTCTGTTTTGTGTCTTATAGGGTCAGTATTGGGCCCCTGTGGTCCTCGTGTTCTTATATTCTACATCTTCTGTTCTGTGTCTTATAGGGTCAGTATTGGGCCCCTGTGGTCCTCGTGTTCTTGTATTCTACATCTTCTCTGTTTTGTTTCTTATAGGGTCAATATTGGGCCCCTGTGGTCCTCGTGTTCTTGTATTCTACATCTTCTCTGTTCTGTGTCTTATAGGGTTAGTATTGGGCCCCTGTGCTCCTCGTGTTCTTACATTCTACATCTTCTATTCCGTGTCTTATAGGATTAGTATTGGGCCCATGTGGTCCTCGTGTTCTTATATTCTACATCTTCTGTTCACTATCTTATAGGGTCAGTTTTGGGCCCCTGTGGTCCTCGTTTTCTTATATTCTACATCTTCTGTTCTGTGTCTTATAGGGTCAGTATTTGGCCCCTGTGGTCCTCGTGTTCTTATATTCTACATCTTCTCTGTTGTGTGTCTTATAGGGTTAGTATTGGGCCCCTGTGGTCCTCGTGTTCTTATATTCTACATCTTCTGTGTCTTATAGGGTCAGTATTGGGCCCCTGTGGTCCTCGTGTTCTTATATTCTACATCTTCTCTGTTCTGTGTCTTATAGGGTTAGTATTGGGCCCCTGTGGTCCTCGTGTTCTTATATTCTACATCTTCTTTGTCTTATAGGGTCAGTATTGGACCCCGGTGGCCCTCGTGTTATTGTATTCTACATCTTCTCTGTTCTGTGTCTTATAGGGTTAGTATTGGGCCCCTGTGGTCCTCGTGTTCTTATATTCTACGTCTTCTGTGTCTTATAGGGTCAGTATTGGGCCCCTGTGGCCCTCGTGTTATTGTATTCTACATCTTCTGTTCTGTGTCTTATAGGGTCAGTATTGGGCCCCTGTGGTCCTCGTATTCTTATATTCTACATCTTCTCTGTTCTGTGTCTTATAGGGTTAGTATTGGGCCCCTGTGGTCCTCGTGTTCTTATATTCTACATCTTCTGTGTCTTATAGGGTCAGTATTGGGCCCCTGTGGTCCTCCTGTTCTTATATTCTACATCTTCTGTTCTGTGTCTTATAGGATCAGTATTGGGCCCCTGTGTTCCTCGTGTTCTTATATTCTACATCTTCTCTGTTCTGTGTCTTATAGGGTCAGTATTTGGCCCCTGTGGTCCTCGTGTTCTTATATTCTACATCTTCTGTGTCTTATAGGGTCTGTATTGGGCCCCTGTGGTCCTCGTATTCTTATATTCTACATCTTCTCTGTTCTGTGTCTTATAGGGTTAGTATTGGGCCCCTGTGGTCCTAGTGTTCTTATATTCTACATCTTCTGTTCTGTGTCTTATAGGGTCAGTATTGGGCCGCTGTGGTCCTCGTGTTCTTATATTCTACATCTTCTGTGTCTTATAGGGTCAGTATTGGGCCCCTGTGGTCCTCGTGTTCTTATATTCTACATCTTCTGTTCTGTGTCTTATAGGGTCAGTATTGGGCCCCTGTGGTCCTCGTATTCTTATATTCTACATCTTCTCTGTTCTGTGTCTTATAGGGTTAGTATTGGGCCCCTGTGGTCCTCGTGTTCTTATATTCTACATCTTCTGTGTCTTATAGGGTCAGTATTGGGCCCCTGTGGTCCTCGTGTTCTTATATTCTACATCTTCTGTGTCTTATAGGGTCAGTATTGGGCCCCTGTGGTCCTCGTGTTCTTATATTCTACATCTTCTGTGTCTTATAGGGTCAGTATTGGGCCCCTGTGGTCCTCGTGTTCTTATATTCTACATCTTCTGTGTCTTATAGGGTCAGTATTGGGCCCCTGTGGTCCTCGTGTTCTTATATTCTACATCTTCTGTTCTGTGTCTTATAGGGTCAGTATTGGGCCCCTGTGCTCCTCGTGTTCTTACATTCTACATATTCTGTTCTGTGTCTTATAGGGTCAGTTTTGGGCCCCTGTGGTCCTCGTTTTCTTATATTCTACATCTTCTGTTCTGTGTCTTATAGGGTCAGTATTGGGCCCCTGTGCTCCTCGTGTTCTTACATTCTACATCTTCTATTCCGTGTCTTATAGGGTCAGTATTGGGCCCCTGTGGTCCTCGTGTTCTTATATTCTACATCTTCTGTTCTGTGTCTTATAGGGTCAGTATTAGGCCCCTGTGGCCCTCGTTTTCTTATATTCTACATCTTCTGTTCTGTGTCTTATAGGGTCAGTATTGGGCCGCTGTGGTCCTCGTGTTCTTATATTCTACATCTTCTGTTCTGTGTCTTATAGGGTCAGTATTGGGCCCCTGTGGTCCTCGTGTTCTTATATTCTACATCTTCTGTTCTGTGTCTTATAGGGTCAGTATTGGGCCCCTGTGGTCCTCGTGTTCTTATATTCTACATCTTCTGTGTCTTATAGGGTCAGTATTGGGCCCCTGTGGTCCTCGTGTTCTTATATTCTACATCTTCTGTTCTGTGTCTTATAGGGTCAGTATTGGGCCCCTGTGGTCCTCGTGTTCTTATATTCTACATCTTCTGTTCTGTGTCTTATAGGGTCAGTATTGGGCCCCTGTGGTCCTCATGTTCTTATATTCTACATCTTCTGTTCTGTGTTTTGTAGGGTCAGTATTGGGCCCCTGTGGCCCTCGTGTTCTTATATTCTACATCTTCTGTTCTATGTTTTGTAGGGTCAGTATTGGGCCCCTGTGGCCCTCGTGTTCTTATATTCTACATCTTCTGTTCTGTGTCTTACAGGGTCAGACAAGTGTAAGGACCTGAAGACTCTGCTGACGTACCTGGGTGTCCCCTTTGTTCAGGTAATACCTTGTGCCATCAGCAGGAACGTACATCATGTATATTGTCGTCCTCCCCAATTCAGACGTCACATAGTCGTCACGTGATGACATCAGACACATGACGCTTCCACCACGCAGTTCTTATGGCTCCGCCCCTCCAGCGGTAACGCACTGACGCCATTAATACATGTGCTGCTCTTCTCTCATACTGTCCAGGCTCCCAGTGAAGCAGAAGCCACCTGTGCCCACCTGGTGGTGAAGGAGCTGGCGTGGGGGGCGGTGACCGAGGACATGGACGCTCTTCCATTCAACTGCCCCCGCCTCATCCGGAATCTGAAGGCGAAGAAGAAGACGTAGGTGACATGATCTGTGCATGTAGAGCATGGAGCGCTCACTCATTCTCCGCCATTACTACGGGCGGCAGTGATGTGGAGGAATTTGGGGGCTGCTGGGTAATGTCCTATTACATGCCCGCCATTCATGCTGCTCAGGCTCAGAGTGGGCAGTATACGGGAAGGGACAGGCGGGACAGCAGTGGACTATGAGTCCCAGGATTTTTTAAGGGGGCTTTCTAAGTGCGTTAATACTGCGTGGGGGTTCTTTGGGGGCATTATACTGTGGGGGCTGAGCTAGATGTGTATGGGCCGGGTTAGAGGCGTGGCTTAATAGGGAAACATTTGCCCTGGCGCGCTACGTGAGCCGCATCGGTTGTCCCTCTTGGCAATGCTTAAAAGTTGGGAGGTATGTGGTACATGGGGGATCAGTGCTGTGTGTGTGTGGGGTAGATAGGGAGTCGGTACTGTGTGTGGGGTACATGGGGGGTCGGTACTGTGTGTGGGGTACGTGGGGGGTCGGTACTGTGTGTGTGGGGTACATATTGGGGTCGGTACTGTGTGTGGCGTACATGGGGGGTCGGAACTATGTGTGGGGGCTACATGGGGGGTCGGTACTGTGTGTGGGGTACATGGGGTCGGTACTGTGTGTGGGGTACATGGGGTCGGTACTGTGTGTGGGGTACATGGGGTCGGTACTGTGTGTGGGGTACATGGGGTCGGTACTGTGTGTGGGGTACATGGAGTCGGTACTGTGTGTGGGGTACATGGAGTCGGTACTGTGTGTGGGGTACATGGGGTCGGTACTGTGTGTGGGGTACATGGGGTCGGTACTGTGTGTGGGGTACATGGGGTCGGTACTGTGTGTGTGTGTGGGGTACATTGAGTCGGTACTGTGTGTGGGGTACATGGAGTCGGTACTGTGTGTGGGGTACATGGGGTCGATACTGTGTGTGGGGTACATGGGGTCGGTACTGTGTGTGGGGTACATGGGGTCGGTACTGTGTGTGGGGTACATGGAGTCGGTACTGTGTGTGGGGTACATGGAGTCGGTACTGTGTGGGGTACATGGGGTCGGTACTGTGTGTGGGGTACATGGAGTCGGTACTGTGTGTGGGGTACATGGGGTCGGTACTGTGTGTGGGGTACATGGAGTCGGTACTGTGTGTGGGGTACATGGGGGGTCGGTACTGTGTGTGGGGTACGTGGGGGGTCGGTACTGTGTGTGTGGGGTACATATTGGGGTCGGTACTGTGTGTAGCGTACATGGGGGGTCGGAACTATGTGTGGGGGCTACATGGGGGGTCGGTACTGTGTGTGGGGTACATGGGGTCGGTACTGTGTGTGGGGTACATGGGGTCGGTACTGTGTGTGGGGTACATGGGGTCGGTACTGTGTGTGGGGTACATGGGGTCGGTACTGTGTGTGGGGTACATGGAGTCGGTACTGTGTGTGGGGTACATGGAGTCGGTACTGTGTGTGGGGTACATGGGGTCGGTACTGTGTGTGGGGTACATGGGGTCGGTACTGTGTGTGGGGTACATGGGGTCGGTACTGTGTGTGGGGTACATTGAGTCGGTACTGTGTGTGGGGTACATGGAGTCGGTACTGTGTGTGGGGTACATGGGGTCGGTACTGTGTGTGGGGTACATGGGGTCGGTACTGTGTGTGGGGTACATGGGGTCGGTACTGTGTGTGGGGTACATGGAGTCGGTACTGTGTGTGGGGTACATGGAGTCGGTACTGTGTGGGGTACATGGGGTCGGTACTGTGTGTGGGGTACATGGAGTCGGTACTGTGTGTGGGGTACATGGAGTCGGTACTGTGTGTGGGGTACATGGGGTCGGTACTGTGTGTGGGGTACATGGAGTCGGTACTGTGTGTGGGGTACATGGAGTCGGTACTGTGTGTGGGGTACATGGGGTCGGTACTGTGTGTGGGGTACATGGGGTCGGTACTGTGTGTGGGGTACATGGAGTCGGTACTGTGTGTGGGGTACATGGAGTCGGTACTGTGTGTGGGGTACATGGGGTCGGTACTGTGTGTGGGGTACATGGAGTCGGTACTGTGTGTGGGGTACATGGAGTCGGTACTGTGTGTGGGGTACATGGAGTCGGTACTGTGTGTGGGGTACATGGAGTCGGTACTGTGTGTGGGGTACATGGGGTCGGTACTGTGTGTGGGGTACATGGAGTCGGTACTGTGTGTGGGGTACATGGGGTCGGTACTGTGTGTGGGGTACATGGAGTCGGTACTGTGTGTGGGGTACATGGGGTCGGTACTGTGTGTGGGGTACATGGGGTCGGTACTGTGTGTGGGGTACATGGGGGGTCGGAACTATGTGTGGGGGCTACATGGGGGGTCGGTACTGTGTGTGGGGTACATGGGGTCGGTACTGTGTGTGGGGTACATGGGGTCGGTACTGTGTGTGGGGTACATGGAGTCGGTACTGTGTGTGGGGTACATGGGGTCGGTACTGTGTGTGGGGTACATGGGGTCGGTACTGTGTGTGGGGTACATGGGGTCGGTACTGTGTGTGGGGTACATGGAGTCGGTACTGTGTGTGGGGTACATGGAGTCGGTACTGTGTGTGGGGTACATGGGGTCGGTACTGTGTGTGGGGTTGTCTGTGTTCTGCTGGGACTGGGGTTTTACCTCAGTGATCATCTGTTGTATCGCGGCTTCATCTCCATCTCTGGTCTATATCCGGGACTCTGTCCCTGACCAGCTCGCTGATTAATGAATAGAATGTGATAACTGCAGTGAAGACTGACACAGGGGGGGGCAGTGGAAGAGCGGGGAGGAGGTAGCATACACACTGCAGATTTAGATGACTTTTCCGGTTTGTAGAAAGCTGGGTGATGTGTTCCGTGTGACGTTTAGTGGTTGTCACACTCGTCGTATCTTTCAGAAAAGCTCAAGAATATAATTTGCCGGAGATCCTGAAGCGTCTACATCTGAGCAGAGAGCAGGTGAGTGACAGCTTCCTACCGCCTGTGACCGCCACTACGGACGTGTGGACATGACCGCCGCTGGCCCCGGGTCTTGCCAATAACCTCGATGAGAATAAGACTCTGTTCACATCTGCGCCGGAGGCTTCATTAGCGGCTTTCGTCTCAGATTCTTTGTTTTTGTTGGTTAAACTTCAGCACGGTGCGCTATTATATCTGGCAAAATGACAGACACCATGACGGAGACCTGACGGCAGCCATTGAAGTTCATGAATTCCTTCAGGTGCCGTTTCTTTCCGCCATGCAATAGATCCCAAACTGCCAGTATCCTCCAATGACGGGTCAGAGGTACAGAACCAGGAACGCACGTGCGAGTGAACACTGAGGCGTGTCCAACCTCGGCAGCTCAGTCACCATCATGTAATGCCCTGGTCATGTCCGCTCCACTGGGGGGCGCTATCACATCGTCACTGCCTGATGGAGCTGACCCCGCCAACATACATCAGCATCTCCAAAAGTACTGACCTCCCTCAGCTCCACCGTACTGACCTCCCTCGTACTGACCTCCCTCAGCTCCAGCATACTGACCTCCCTCGTACTGACCTCCCTCGTACTGACCTCCCTCAGCTCCGCCGTACTGACCTCCCTCAGCTCCACCGTACTGACCTCCCTCGTACTGACCTCCCTCAGCTCCACCGTACTGACCTCCCTCGTACTGACCTCCCTCAGCTCCAGCATACTGACCTCCCTCGTACTGACCTCCCTCGTACTGACCTCCCTCAGCTCCGCCGTACTGACCTCCCTCAGCTCCACCGTACTGACCTCCCTCGTACTGACCTCCCTCAGCTCCAACGTACTGACCTCCCTCATCTCCGCCGTGCTGACCTCCCTCATCTCCGCCGTGCTGACCTCCCTCAGCTCCGCCGTGCTGACCTCCCTTGTACTGACCTCCCTCGCACTGACCTCCCTCAGCTCCACCGTACTGACCTCCCTCGTACTGACCTCCCTCGTACTGACCTCCCTCGTACTGACCTCCCTCGTACTGACCTCCCTCGTACTGACCTCCCTCGTACTGACCTCCCTCGTACTGACCTCCCTCAGCTCCGCCGTACTGACCTCCCTCAGCTCCGCCGTACTGACCTCCCTCATCTCCGCCGTACTGACCTCCCTCAGCTCAGCCATACTGACCTCCCTCGTACTGACCTCCCTCGTACTGACCTCCCTCAGCTCCACCGTACTGACCTCCCTCAGCTCCACCGTACTGACCTCCCTCAGCTCCGCCATACTGACCTCCCTCGTACTGACCTCCCTCGTACTGACCTCCCTCGTACTGACCTCCCTCGTACTGACCTCCCTCGTACTGACCTCCCTCGTACTGACCTCCCTCGTACTGACCTCCCTCAGCTACACCGTACTGACCTCCCTTGTACTGACCTCCCTTGTACTGACCTCCCTCATACTGACCTCCCTCAGCTCCGCCGTACTGACCTCCCTCAGCTCCGCCATACTGACCTCCCTCAGCTCTGCCGTACTTACCTTCCTCAGCTCAGCCATACTGACCTCCCTCGTACTGACCTCCCTCAGCTCCACCGTACTGACCTCCCTCAGCTCCGCCGTACTGACCTCCCTCTGCTCCGCCGTACTGACCTCCCTCAGCTCCGCCGTACTGACCTCCCTCAGCTCTGCCGTGCTGACCTCCCTTGTACTGACCTCCCTCGTACTGACCTCCCTCGTACTGACCTCCCTCACCCCCCCCCCCCATGCTGACCTTACTCAATAATAATTCCTCCCAACATACGTGTTCAGATCAGGGGCGCCTGCATGTTTATTATAGGGGAATAAGTGGCTACAAGAAACTCTCTCCTCCAGACACTTCTGGCGACGCTTATCTCCAAGGGGAGCAAATTATATGACCGGTTAAGATTCAACAGGACTTATCCTTGGTTCCCCTGACAGCAGATATTGGGGGACCTGGACCTGAGATTATCATTGGACCCCCAGCCTTACTAGAGAGATAGATAGACGGGGTAACGTCTCCAGACTCCTATGTGATGATATTATTCAGACAAGATGGCCGCCCATAGCCAAAATAAGTGTCAGGTGCTGTAGAAGACGTGGTGGGCACATATCCTGCATTCTGCTGCTTTCTCCCCCGTACAGTTCGTGGACCTGTGTATCCTCCTGGGATGTGATTACACCGGCAAAATCAGACATGTGGGGAAGAAGAAAGCCCTGACCCTGATCCAACAGAACCAGAACATGGAAGGAATTCTACAGGTTATCAAACCAAAGGTACTGACCGAGCCACCCCCACCCCCGTACTGACCTGAGCCACCCCATCCCCGTACTGACCGAGCTACCCCACCCCCGTACTGACCTGAACCACCCCATCCTCGTACTGACCGAGCCACCCCACCCCCGTACTGACCGAGCCACCCCACCCCGTACTGACCGAGCCACCCCACCCCAGTACTGACCGAGCCACCCCACTCCCGTACGGACCGAGCCACCCCACCCCCGTACTGACGGAGCCACCCCACCCCAGTACTGACCGAGCTACCCCACCCCGTACTGATCGAGCAACCCCACCCCCGTACTGACCGAGCCACGCCACCCCGTACTGACCGAGCCACCCCACCCCCGTACTGACCTGAGCCACCCCATCCCCGTACTGACCGAGCCACCCCACCCCCGTACTGACCGAGCCACCCCACCCTGTACTGACCGAGCCACGCCACACCGTACTGACCGAGCCACCCCACCCCGTACTGACCGAGCCACCCCACCCCGTACTGACCGAGCCACCCCACCCCTGTACTGACCGAGCCACCCCACCCCCGTACTGACCGAGCCACCCCACCCCCGTACTGACCGAGCCACCCCACCCCCGTACTGACCGAGCCACCCCACCCCCGTACTGACCTGAGCCACCCCACCCCCGTACTGACCGAGCCACCCCACCCCCGTACGGACCTTCCTCACCCCCCGTACTGACCTCCCTCACCGCCCCACCCCTGAACTGACCTCCCTCAACCACCTCCTCACATGTCTGTACCGATCCCCCTCCTCAGATGTCTGTACTGATCTCCTCCTCAGATGTCTGTACTGATCTCCTCCTCACATGTCTGTACTGATCTCCTCCTCACATGTCTGTACCGATCCCCCTCCTCACATGTCTGTACCGATCCCCCTCCTCACATGTCTGTACCGATCCCCCTCCTCACATGTCTGTACTGATCCCCCTCTTCACATGTCTGTACTGATCTCCCTCACATGTCTGTACCGTTCTCCTCCTCACATGTCTGTACCATTCTCCTCACATGTCTGTACCGTTCTCCTCCTCACATGTCTGTACCGTTCTCCTCACATGTCTGTACTGATCCCCCTCCTCACATGTCTGTACTGATCTCCCTCCTAACATGTCTGTACTGATCTCCCTCCTAACATGTCTGTACTGATCTCCTCCCTCACATGTCTGTACTGATCTCCCTCCTCACATGTCTGTATTGATCTCCCTCCTAACATGTCTGTACTGATCTCCCTCCTCACATGTCTGTACTGATCTCCATCCTAACGTCTGTACTGTTCTCCTGATATGTCTGTACTGATCTCCTCCCTCGCATGTCTGTACTGATCCCCTCCTCACATGTCTGTACTGATCCCCCTCCTCACATGTCTGTACTGATCTCCTCCTCACATGTCTGTACTGATCTCCTCCTCACATGTCTGTACTGATCTCCTCCTCACATGTCTGTACTGATCCCCTCCTCACATGTCTGTACTGATCTCCCTCCTAACATGTCTGTACTGATCTCCTCCTCACATGTCTGTGCTGATCTCCTCCTCACATGTCTGTACTAATCTCCCTCCTCACATGTCTGTACTGATCCCCCTCCTCACATGTCTGTACTGATCCCCTCCTCACATGTCTGTACTGATCTCCCTCCTAACATGTCTGTACTGATCTCCTCCTCACATGTCTGTGCTGATCTCCTCCTCACATGTCTGTACTAATCTCCCTCCTCACATGTCTGTACTGATCCCCCTCCTCACATGTCTGTACTGATCTCCTCCTCACATGTCTGTACTGATCCCCCTCCTCACATGTCTGTACTGATCTCCCTCCTCACATGTCTGTACTGATCCCCCTCCTCACATGTCTGTACTGATCCCCCTCCTCACATGTCAGTACCGATCCCCCTCCTCACATGTCTGTACCGATCCCCCTCCTCACATGTCTGTACCGATCTCCCTCCTAACATGTCTGTACTGATCTCCCTCCTAACATGTCTGTACTGATCTCCCTCCTAACATGTCTGTACTGATCTCCTCCCTCACATGTCTGTACTGATCTCCTTCCTCACATGTCTGTACTGATCTCCCTCCTCACATGTCTGTACTGATCCCCCTCCTCACATGTCTGTACTGATCCCCCTCCTCACATGTCTGTACCGATCCCCCTCCTCACATGTCTGTACCGATCCCCCTCCTCACATGTCTGTACCGATCTCCCTCCTAACATGTCTGTACTGATCTCCCTCCTAACATGTCTGTACTGATCTCCCTCCTAACATGTCTGTACTGATCTCCTCCCTCACATGTCTGTACTGATCTCCTTCCTCACATGTCTGTACTGATCTCCCTCCTCACATGTCTGTACTGATCCCCCTCCTCACATGTCTGTACTGATCCCCCTCCTCACATGTCTGTACCGATCCCCCTCCTCACATGTCTGTACCGATCCCCCTCCTCACATGTCTGTACCGATCTCCCTCCTAACATGTCTGTACCGATCTCCCTCCTAACATGTCTGTACTGATCTCCCTCCTAACATGTCTGTACTGATCTCCTCCCTCACATGTCTGTACTGATCTCCTTCCTCACATGTCTGTACTGATCTCCCTCCTCACATGTCTGTATTGATCTCCCTCCTAACATGTCTGTACTGATCTCCCTCCTCACATGTCTGTACTGATCTCCCTCCTAACGTCTGTACTGTTCTCCTGATATGTCTGTACTGATCTCCTCCCTCACATGTCTGTACTGATCCCCTCCTCACATGTCTGTACTGATCCCCCTCCTCACATGTCTGTACTGATCTCCTCCTCACATGTCTGTACTGATCTCCTCCTCACATGTCTGTACTGATCTCCTCCTCACATGTCTGTACTGATCCCCTCCTCACATGTCTGTACTGATCCCCCTCCTCACATGTCTGTACTGATCTCCTCACATGTCTGTACTGATCTCCTCCTCACATGTCTGTACTGATCCCCTCCTCACATGTCTGTACTGATCCCCCTCCTCACATGTCTGTACTGATCTCCTCCTCACATGTCTGTACTGATCTCCCTCCTCACATGTCTGTACTGATCCCCCTCCTCACATGTCTGTACTGATCCCCTCCTCACATGTCTGTACTGATCCCCTCCTCACATGTCTGTACTGATCCCCCTCCTCACATGTCTGTACTGATCTCCCTCCTAACATGTCTGTACTGATCTCCTATTATGTCTGTACTGATCTCCTCCCTCACATGTCTGTACTGATCCCCTCCTCACATGTCTGTACTGATCCCCCTCCTCACATGTCTGTACTGATCTCCTCCTCACATGTCTGTACTGATCTCCTCCTCACATGTCTGTACTGACCGAGCCACGCCACACCGTACTGACCGAGCCACCCCACCCCGTACTGACCGAGCCACCCCACCCCGTACTGACCGAGCCACCCCACCCCGTACTGACCGAGCCACCCCACCCCCGTACTGACCGAGCCACCCCACCCCCGTACTGACCGAGCCACCCCACCCCCGTACTGACCGAGCCACCCCACCCCCGTACTGACCGAGCCACCCCACCCCCGTACTGACCTGAGCCACCCCACCCCCGTACTGACCTCCCTCACCGCCCCACCCCTGAACTGACCTCCCTCAACCACCTCCTCACATGTCTGTACCGATCCCCCTCCTCAGATGTCTGTACTGATCTCCTCCTCAGATGTCTGTACTGATCTCCTCCTCACATGTCTGTACTGATCTCCTCCTCACATGTCTGTACCGATCCCCCTCCTCACATGTCTGTACCGATCCCCCTCCTCACATGTCTGTACCGATCCCCCTCCTCACATGTCTGTACTGATCCCCCTCTTCACATGTCTGTACTGATCTCCCTCACATGTCTGTACCGTTCTCCTCCTCACATGTCTGTACCGTTCTCCTCCTCACATGTCTGTACCATTCTCCTCACATGTCTGTACCGTTCTCCTCCTCACATGTCTGTACCGTTCTCCTCACATGTCTGTACTGATCCCCCTCCTCACATGTCTGTACTGATCCCCCTCCTCACATGTCTGTACTGATCTCCTACTCACATATCTGTACTGATCCCCTTCCTCACATGTCTGTACTGATCTCCTCCTCACATGTCTGTGCTGATCTCCTCCTCACATGTCTGTACTAATCTCCCTCCTCACATGTCTGTACTGATCCCCCTCCTCACATGTCTGTACTGATCTCCTCCTCACATGTCTGTACTGATCCCCCTCGTCACATGTCTGTACTGATCTCCCTCCTCACATGTCTGTACTGATCCCCCTCCTCACATGTCTGTACTGATCCCCCTCCTCACATGTCTGTACTGATCCCCCTCCTCACATGTCTGTACCGATCCCCCTCCTCACATGTCTGTACCGATCCCCCTCCTCACATGTCTGTACTGATCTCCCTCCTAACATGTCTGTACTGATCTCCCTCCTAACATGTCTGTACTGATCTCCTCCCTCACATGTCTGTACTGATCTCCCTCCTCACATGTCTGTATTGATCTCCCTCCTAACATGTCTGTACTGATCTCCCTCCTCACATGTCTGTACTGATCTCCATCCTAACGTCTGTACTGTTCTCCTGATATGTCTGTACTGATCTCCTCCCTCGCATGTCTGTACTGATCCCCTCCTCACATGTCTGTACTGATCCCCCTCCTCACATGTCTGTACTGATCTCCTCCTCACATGTCTGTACTGATCTCCTCCTCACATGTCTGTACTGATCTCCTCCTCACATGTCTGTACTGATCTCCTCCTCACATGTCTGTACTGATCCCCTCCTCACATGTCTGTACTGATCTCCCTCCTAACATGTCTGTACTGATCTCCTCCTCACATGTCTGTGCTGATCTCCTCCTCACATGTCTGTACTAATCTCCCTCCTCACATGTCTGTACTGATCCCCCTCCTCACATGTCTGTACTGATCTCCTCCTCACATGTCTGTACTGATCCCCCTCCTCACATGTCTGTACTGATCTCCCTCCTCACATGTCTGTACTGATCTCCTCCTCACATGTCTTTACTGATCTCCTCCTCACATGTCTGTACTGATCTCCTCCTCACATGTCTGTACTGATCCCCTCCTCACATGTCTGTACTGATCTCCCTCCTAACATGTCTGTACTGATCTCCTCCTCACATGTCTGTGCTGATCTCCTCCTCACATGTCTGTACTAATCTCCCTCCTCACATGTCTGTACTGATCCCCCTCCTCACATGTCTGTACTGATCTCCTCCTCACATGTCTGTACTGATCCCCCTCCTCACATGTCTGTACTGATCTCCCTCCTCACATGTCTGTACTGATCCCCCTCCTCACATGTCTGTACTGATTCCCCTCCTCACATGTCTGTACCGATCCCCCTCCTCACATGTCTGTACCGATCTCCCTCCTAACATGTCTGTACTGATCTCCCTCCTAACATGTCTGTACTGATCTCCCTCCTAACATGTCTGTACTGATCTCCTCCCTCACATGTCTGTACTGATCTCCTTCCTCACATGTCTGTACTGATCTCCCTCCTCACATGTCTGTATTGATCTCCCTCCTAACATGTCTGTACTGATCTCCCTCCTCACATGTCTGTACTGATCTCCCTCCTAACGTCTGTACTGTTCTCCTGATATGTCTGTACTGATCTCCTCCCTCACATGTCTGTACTGATCCCCTCCTCACATGTCTGTACTGATCCCCCTCCTCACATGTCTGTACTGATCTCCTCCTCACATGTCTGTACTGATCTCCTCCTCACATGTCTGTACTGATCTCCTCCTCACATGTCTGTACTGATCCCCTCCTCACATGTCTGTACTGATCCCCCTCCTCACATGTCTGTACTGATCTCCTCACATGTCTGTACTGATCTCCTCCTCACATGTCTGTACTGATCCCCTCCTCACATGTCTGTACTGATCCCCCTCCTCACATGTCTGTACTGATCTCCTCCTCACATGTCTGTACTGATCTCCCTCCTCACATGTCTGTACTGATCCCCTCCTCACATGTCTGTACTGATCCCCTCCTCACATGTCTGTACTGATCCCCTCCTCACATGTCTGTACTGATCCCCCTCCTCACATGTCTGTACTGATCTCCCTCCTAACATGTCTGTACTGATCTCCTATTATGTCTGTACTGATCTCCTCCCTCACATGTCTGTACTGATCCCCTCCTCACATGTCTGTACTGATCCCCCTCCTCACATGTCTGTACTGATCTCCTCCTCACATGTCTGTACTGATCTCCTCCTCACATGTCTGTACTGATCTCCTCCTCACATGTCTGTACTGATACCCTCCTCACATGTCTGTACTGATCCCCCTCCTCACATGTCTGTACTGATCTCTCTCCTCACATGTCTGTACTGATCCCCTCCTCACATGTCTGTACTGATCCCCCTCCTCACATGTCTGTACTGATCTCTTCCTCACATGTCTGTACTGATCTCCAACTCACATGTCTGTACTGATCCCCTCCTCACATGTCTGTACTAATCCCCCTCCTCACATGTCTGTACTGATCCCCTCCTCACATGTCTGTACTGATTTCCCTCCTCACATGTCTGTACTGATCTCCCTCCTCACATGTCTGTACTGATCTCCCTCCTCACATGTCTGTACTGATCCCCCTCCTCACATGTCTGTACTGATCCCCTCCTCACATGTCTGTACTGATCCCCTCCTCACATGTCTGTACTGATCTCTCGGATTCCCCCATAGGATCGGATTCCTTCAGACTTTGATTATATAACAGCGCGCAGGTTGTTCTTAAGTCCAGACGTCGCTGACGTTCATCATGAAGATCTAAAGTGGGCGAAGCCAGATGATGAGAAAATCCTTCAGTTTCTGTCACGGGAAAAACACATAAAGTGAGTGCACTCCTGCCACGTGGGTCCTGGGGTCAACCATAAAGGGGTCGGCTACTTTATCTGAACTTATTTCTAATGTGTGAGAGGCAGGAAAATATTACACCTACTAATTAGCAGTTCTTCTGTCCTTCCATTTTATTGTACGCCACGTTCCCCGGTGAAGAGACATGTTTCTCCCCTCTGTCTTGCTGCTCCCGTGTATCCCTGCGCATGACATGGAGGAGCATGTGACCAGTCTCCACCATTCCTCAATGTGCCTGAACTTCCTGGTTTCCTGTAACCATCTCCCTCTGTATCACCCCCCGCTTTACATACCCCCCTGTATCACCCTCTCTTTACATCACCCTCCCCCCAGTATCACCCCTCTTCACATCACCCCCCCCCCCCCAGTATCACCCCTCTTCAGTGTTATGGAATCACTGGTTGCGCCATTCCCATAAGGCTGCTGGTGACTGTCGGGAGTAAGTGTGTAAATAAAACCGCAACCCCAAATCTGTCACAACTCTGATCGACAGAATCTAAAGCTACTCTGAGATATTCGCCAGAGCCGACCGCAAGGCGGGATGGTTTTTGCTGCACAGAACCCAGGTTGTTCTTACAGAGATCAGTGTTCGATAAGGAGGGGGGCAATGCAGGCAATACCAGAACAGAAAACCAGACAGCCCGAGGGTAACAAACTCCAATACAGAGCGAGTAGAAATCGGGTACAGCAGAGGTCAGAACCAGCCGGGAGCAGATCATCACAAGGGGTTAACGGGAGACAAGATGACGTCAGTTTCCCAGGAGTCCAGGGCACCAGGTCAGTGAGAGCTCCATCACCGCACCCAAGAAAGGAGAAAATTCACAAGCAAAGAAAGAGGGGGAGGCCAATACCCCCCCAAACACCTGAGAGGAGGAAGACCGAGGAGGGGGAAGGGCTCAGGAAGTAAAGCGGACCGCCCAGAAGCTAGATCAGGAGTCATGGTGATCTTAAGGACACAGACGCTTCCTAACATTCAATAACCTCTGCCCCCAGTATCATCCCTCTTCAGTATCCCCCCCCAGTCTTATCTCCCTGCCCCCAGGGATACGACACCAGGGGGAGGCTGGGAGATGATACTAGGGGGGGGGGGGTGATACTAGATTATACAATGCTGATTAGTAAAAAATATATATATCTCTATCAATTATTGAAATCTCCCTCTATATTTATACTTTATAACTCTATGTGTGTGTGCGTGTATATATATATATTTGTGTGTGTGTGTGTGTGTGTGTGTGTGTGTGTGCGTGTGTGTATATATATATCTGTGTGTGTGTGTGTGTGTGTATATATATATATATCTGTGTGTGTGTATATATATATCTGTGTGTGTGTGTGTATATATATATCTGTGTGCGTGTGTGTGTGTATATATATATCTGTGTGTGTGTGTGTATATATATATCTGTGTGTGTGTGTGTATATATATATCTGTGTGTGTGTGTGTGTGTGTTTGTGTATATATATCTGTGTGTGTGTGTGTGTGTGTGTGTGTGTGTATATATACGTGTGTGTGTGTGTGTGTGTGTATATATAAAAACACCGAAAAAGGCCATACTTACAAATGGACACAGCCAGGTCAGAAACGCTGATGAAGGAGTGAGCAGGTGCTTTAAATAATAATAGCCACTCCCACTGGTCTTGAGGGGAGGGGCATGTGTGGTGCATGGGATGTGTAGTAAGAAATAATAAATGAATAGTGTGTGTGCAAGTGTAATAATGTAAGTGAAATATAGGGGGCAGTAATGAGTAAAGTGCCTAAAAAATAAATGAATAATTGGATGCAAGTGTGTGAAACATGGAGGGATAGTGTGTAAGTCATGAGGCACAACGTGTGTAGCCAGGTAGAAGCCTATTTGTGACGCCTTGATAATTCATAGAGCGGCTACCCTGCTTGCTATGCCAAACAACAACACACCGTGCTCTCCCAGCATCAAAGACCCGGCTGTGTCCAAAAGAAGCGAATATAAGTAATAATGAAAAATACCTGGGGTATTAGTGATCATTTTGGCCAAAAGGACACAAGCTCGCAATCCACGACAAGGATCCCCAGACTTGCGAGTCCCCAGGTATTTTTCATTATTACTTATATTCGCTTCTTTTGGACACAGCCGGGTCTTTGATGCTGGGAGAGCATGGTGTGTTGTTGTTTGGCCTAGCAAGCAGGGTAGCCCGCTCTATGAATTATCAAGGCGTCACAAATAGGCTTCTACCTGGCTACACACGTTGTGCCTCATGACTTACACACTATCCCTCCATGTTTCACACACTTGCATCCCATTATTCATTTATTTTTTAGGCACTTTACTCATTACTGCCCCCTATATTTCACTTACATTATTACACTTGCACATACACTATTCATTTATTATTTCTTACTACACATCCCATGCACCACACATGCCCCTCCCCTCAAGACCAGTGGGAGTGGCTATTATTATTTAAAGCACCTGCTCACTCCTTCATCAGCGTTTCTGACCTGGCTGTGTCCATTTGTAAGTATGGCCTTTTTCGGTGTTTTTGTATAAATGTCCTTGTATCTGTTTTGTGTGTGTATATATATATACACTACCTTTCAAAAGTTTGGGGTCACCCAGACAATTTTGTGTTTTCCATGAAATCTCACACTTATATTTATCAAATGAGTTGCAAAATGACTAGAAAATATAGTCCAGACATTGACAAGGTTAGAAATAATAATTTTCTCCTTCAGACTTTGCTTTGGTCGCTCCATTTGCAGCAATTCCAGCATTGCAGACCTTTGGCATTCGAGCTGTTGATTTGCTGAGGTAATCGGGAGAAATTTCCCCCATGCTTCCAGAAGCCCCTCCCACAAGTTGGATCGGCTTGATGGGCACTTCTTGCGTACCATACGGTCAAGCTCCTCCCACAACAGCTCTATGGGGTTGAGATCTGGTGACTGCGCTGGCCACTCCATTACAGATAGAATACCGGCTGCCGGCTTCTTCCCTAAATACTTCTTGCATCATTTGGAGGTGCTTTGTGTCATTGTCCTGTTGTAGGATGAAATTGGCTCCAATCAAGCGCTGTCCACAGAGTATGGCATGGCGTTGCGGAGTGATAGCCTTCCTTATTCACAATCCCTTTTACCTTGTACAAATCTCCCACTTTACCCCAGACCATCACATGACCTCCACCATGCTTGACAGATGGCGTCAGGCTCTTCCAGCATCTTCTCAGTTGTTCTGCGTCTCACAAATGTTCTTCTGTGTGATCCAAACACCTCAAACTTCCATTCGTCTGTCCATAACACTTTCTTCCAATCTTCCTCTGTCCAATGTCTGAGCTTTTGCCCATATTAATCTTTTCCTTTTATTAGCCAGTCTCAGATATGGCTTTTTCTTTGCCACTCTGCCCTGAAGGCCAGCATCCCGGAGTCGCCTCTTCACTGTAGACGTTGACACTGGCGTTTTGCGGGTACTATTTAATGAAGCTGCCAGTTGAGGACCCGTGAGGCGTCTATTTCTCAAACTAGAGACTCTAATGTACTTGTCTTGTTGCTCAGTTGTGCAGCGGGGCCTCCCACTTCTCTTTCTACTCTGGTTAGAGCCTGTTTGTGCTGTCCTCTGAAGGGAGTAGTACACACCGTTGTAGGAAATCTTCCATTTCTTGGCAATTTCTTGCATGGAATAGCCTTCATTTCTAAGAACAAGAATAGACTGTCGAGTTTCACATGAAAGCTCTCTTTTTCTAGCCATTTTGAGAGTTTAATCGAACCCACAAATGTAATGCTCCAGATTCTCAACTAGCTCAAAGGAAGGTCAGTTTTATAGCTCCTCTAAACAGCAAAACTGTTTACAGTGGTGTATACATTGTGTGTGTGTGTATGCAGTGTGTGTGTGTGTGTGTGTGTATGCAGTGTGTGTGTGTGTGTGTGTGTATACAGTGGGTATGTATATACAGTGTGTGTGTGTGTATACAGTGTGTGTGTATACAGTGTGTGTAGACAGTGTGTGTGTGTGTAGACAGTGTGTGTGTAGACAGTGTGTGTGTGTATGCAGTGTGTGTGTGTACAGTGTGTGTGTGTGTGTGTGTGTACAGTGTGTGTGTGTGTGTAGACAGTGTGTGTGTGTAGACAGTGTGTGTGTGTAGACAGTGTGTGTGTAGACCAGGGGTCTCAAGCACGTGGCCCGCGGGCTGCATGCGGCCCCTGGGGCTGTCATCTGCGGCCCGCGGGACACAGAGCCGCTAGTATCGGCTCTGCTCCGAGACTCTGGAATTCCCTGACATCGCTGTCCACATATGAACAGCGATGTCTGGGGCTTCCCCAGAGCCGGAGTCCCCGGCAGAGCGCTAGTACAGGCTCTGCTCCGGGACTCTGTGGAATTCCCTGACATCGCTGCCCATATATGGACAGTGTGTCAGGGTCTTGCCCAGAGCGGAGCAGAGCGCTGGTGTCGGCTCTGTTCCTGGACTCTGTGGAATTCCCTGACATCGCTGTCCACATATGAACAGCGATGTCTGGGGCTTCCCCAGAGCCGGAGTCCCGGGCAGAGCGCTAGTACAGGCTCTGCTCCGGGACTCTGTGGAATTCCCTGACATCGCTGCCCATATGTGGACAGTGTGTCAGGGTCTTCCCCATAGCGGAGTCCTGGGCAGAGCGCTAGAATAGGCTCTGCTCCGGGACGCTGCGGAATTCCCTGACATATCTGCCCATATATGGACAGTGTGTCAGGGTCTTCCCCAGAGCGGAGTCCCGGGCAGAGCGCTAGTATCGGCTCTGCTCCGGGACTCTGTGGAATTCCCTGACATCGCTGCCCATATATGAACAGTGTGTGAGGGTCTTCCCCAGAGCGGAGTCCCGGGCAGAGCGCTATTATCGGCTCTGCTCCGGGACTCTGAGGAAGCCTCTGACATCGCTGTCCATACATCGACAATGATGTCAGGGGCTTCCCCAGAGCAGGAGTGCCAGTGATGTCAGGAGCACAGCTGGAGTCCCAGGAAGAGCCTACTAGCGCTCTGCCTGGGACTCCAGCTCTGGGGTTGCCCCTGACATCTCTGTCCATATATGGACAGTGATGTCAGGAGCAGAGCTGGAATCCCAGGCAGAGTGCCAGAAGTGGGTCTGCTCCGGGACTCCAGCTTTGGGCAAGCCCCTGACATCACTGGGGCAGCCTCTACAGAGGGCACTGGGGCAGCCTCTACAGAGGGCACTGAGGCAGCCTCTACAGAGGGCACTGTGGCAGCCTCTACAGAGGGCACTGTGGCATTATCTACAAGTGGGTGTTTGGCAGTATCTGAAGAGGACACTGGCATTATCTAGGGGTGTGTTGCATTATCTACAGAGGGCACTGTGGCCTTATCTATAGAGGGCACTGTGGCCTTATCTACAGAGGGCACTGTGGCCTTATCTACAGAGGGCACTGTAGCCTTATCTAGGGGTGTGTTGCATTATCTACAGAGGGCAGTGTGGCCTTATCTACAGAGGGCACTGTGGCCTTATCTAGGGGTGTGTTGCATTATCTACAGAGGGCAGTGTGGCCTTATCTACAGAGGGCACTGTGGCCTTATCTACAGAGGGCACTGTGGCCTTATCTACAGAGGGCACTGTGGCCTTATCTAGGGGTGTGTTGCATTATCCACAGAGGGCACTGCGGCTGCATCCACAGAGGGCACTGCGGCAGCATCCACAGAGAGCACTGCGGCAGCATGTACACAGGGCACTGCGGCACTATCTAAAAAGGGGCTGCCCAATCTTGACGTGTGCTAACTGAGCCACCGGACTACATTTAGCGACACTTAAACTGGAAAGCTGGATTGTTGAAATAAGCACGTGGAGAAATATCTCAAATTTTAAACCTAGCGCTATTATTATAGTAATGTAGTGTTGTTATTATTATAGTATTATTATTATTATTGTAGTTCAAATAACTAATTGATTAACAATAATTTTGTATTGTATCAAATTTGAAAGTAATGCGGCCGTCAACTTCCCATTTTTTCTATATGCGGCCCACTTACCCGGCCGAGTTTGAGACCCCTGGTGTAGACAGTGAGTGTGTGTGTATATATACAGTGCGCGTGTGTGGAGGTGTGTGTTTATTTATAAATCGTTTTTGTGTGGGAGGGGGGATTTGACTGTAAATATGATGTGTGGGGTGAGGGGATTCTGTATAAATTGTTTTAGTGGGGAGGAAGGATTTGACTGTATGGCCTCGTGCACACTTCCGTCAGCCGTTGTACGGCCACTAATGACGGTTCTGTGAATCACGGACCTCACACGGATGGCTTCCGTGTGCAGTCCGTTGTTTCACGGACCAAATCAATGCAAAGGCCGAGACTGTTCCGTCAAAAATGGGCAGGAGTAGGACCTGCCCTATTTTTGAGGGAACGGCGGCACGGTTCCGTTAAAACAACAGAAATATGCATGGCCCCATTGAAATGAATGTGTCAGGGTGCGATCAGTTCAAGCAACGGAGAACACCCTGATGAAAAAAACGTGGGCATGAGGCATCGAGCGCACATCCGTTGCCATTTATACGGCCGCACATCACGGATCCGCGAAACAAGGGCCGCACATAGAACTGCTTGTAACATGTACAAATGGCTTCAGTTACATTCAAATAAAAGTGAAAAAAAAGTTACACCTCATTGATTGGTTGACAAAGAAAACATGGTGAGTGGGAAGGAGGTTTCTGGAAAAAGTTTGGGGGGGGGGGGCGCCAAGATGGATCTTTGCCCCGGGTGCAGGAGAACCTCGCTACGCCTCTGATCAATGTGTCATGTGCCCCGTCCCGGCCGATATCCGGCTGCATACAGTAGACCCGGAGAGCCAGCGTTGCACCAAGTGCTGCTCTAAATGTACCAATTCTGAATACCGACAAACCGTTCTGTTTTCAAGAGGTTTGTTTACTAAATGGACCTGAAGGAGACGGGACTTACGCAAATTTACGCAAAAGTGGGCGTTTCTGGGAGATTTTTAGGCATTCGTAGGTGAACCGCAAATGGAGATTCAAATGTTGGGGGGTCTGCGGCAACAGGTTGTAAAACCATCATCCAATCACGGCTTCACCCTACAATACCCCCATTCACGCTATTCCTAGGCCCCATTCACATCGCGTTCGTTCTATCCGCCGAGCATATACGTTTTCTTAAATAAAAACGTGGACCATTGAAACCGTATACAAACGTGGACCATTTTCTGTTTACGCCGGTGTTTTTTATAGCGTGTACTCATACGTCGGTACACGTTTTTGTCCGTTTTTTATCTAAAAAATCTTATACGTTTTTTATTTTTAAAGCGAACACCGATGGAAAAAAAAACCTGATAGATTTACGGTACGTAAACGGATACAAACGCAGAGCATTACATTTGCATAGGTCGTCCATTGAGATCAATGCTACAAAAAAAGTTACGTCGCGTATACGTTTTTTTTTGAAGTACAGAATAGCCCAGCAGACTCCGCTTTCAAAAAACAGCATCCCAACGTCAACCCTGACAAACAAGACCAGACGGACGCTATTTAGGTCCACGCTTGACCCGTTACAGTCTATGTACACGCCCAGCTGTGCGTTTCAATACTTTTTAGTGTTTAAAAACGCAATGTGAACGGGGCCTTAGATATAAGTTCCTGCATGATGTGTATGGATTGTGCTGAGGCGTCTCTACACCAGGGATCGTCAGCGGTAGGTTCTGTGATACCTGGCAGAGTTACATCCCAGTCCCCCTGCTCATATCCGTCACAATGTTAGCACATTTTTTGGGACAATAATTTGGTTCCAGAAGAGACTAGTTCTCCGAGCTCCCCCGGTCTCCTTCACTTCATGTACACAGGTAGCGTCAGATGGAAGCCAACAAGCCACTACATAATAGAGCACCGTGTTCTGGTTTCTTCTGGATGTTTCTCTTCCGGGAGAACTACTACCCCAAACGTGTGCGACTTTGAGAAGAGACGGCACATCAGACGTGTTGACCCCCATGGAAGCATGTCCAGTTCTTGTAGTGTCCGGTTCTTGTAGTGTCCGGTTCTTCTGCTGTCCAGTTCATGTAGTGTCCGGTTCTTGTAGTGTCCGGTTCTTGTAGTGTCCGGTTCTTGTAGTGTCCGGTTCTTCTACTGTCCGGTTCTTGTAGTGTCCGGTTCTTGTAGTGTCCGGTTCTTCTACTGTCCGGTTCATGTAGTGTCCGGTTCTTGTAGTGTCCAGTTCTTGTAGTGTTTGGTTTATAGGATATGGTTTTCCGTGTAGCCCTCCCCCTTTATTTCCTGCGTGACGTCCTGAATGGCGTTGTTGGTTGTCTGGCGAGGCGGTCCGGACGCAGCGCTCTGCTCAGTATAGTAACAAGGAACCTTCTCTCCTACAGGGAGCACCGAGTCAGAAATACGTTACAGAAGCTCCACGCAACACGGACCCCAAATCTGAAAAAAAGAAAGTCCAAGACGACTGAAGCTCCGGCACATAAACTAACGAAAATCACCGAATTCTTCCCAGTGAGGAAGTCAGCGCGTCCGGACAAGGTGAGAGCGCAGGCTGCGGCGGACGCTCCCACCTCCCCCACTCATTCTAATGCTTGGTTTATTTAGGGTGGTCTTACCCCGGCAGAACGTCGCTCGCTTATATCCAGTTACATGGAGCAATGATCAGAATGTACGGCGATGGGTTAATACGATCGCTCGTCCGTATACATTTACATTTTGTCTACAGGAGATCCACCGTTTACAGGCGGGAGACGTGCTGCCGACAAGCGACATGGCCACATAAAAGATCTGCCCAGTTGATAAACGAGTATTTGCTCGTCGGCGGATCGCTGCCATATTTACACGGGGTAATGATTGGGAAGGAGCTCTCATACGAGCAGTTATCCGGCCGATCATTGGTTTGTGTAAAAGGGCCTTTTGTGGACTGTCCCTTTAATTATTACCCCCTTGTTTAGTGCTGGTGACGTGCGCTGCACTGTGGAGTCCGTCCTGTCTGGTATATAAAGGGGTTACTGGTTTACAATTACCTCTTCGGCCCCTCTGATTTGTTAGAGTGGGTGTCTCATTCATGACCTCCATCAAGTACCCGGAGCACAGCTACACAGAGCACCCCCTCTCCTCAGGACCAGGCACATCCGTGCATTACATAGACAGATCATTGATTCAGCAGGCGCCATGTAATTCTTCACTTCCCCTGTGGTGGCGCTGCAGAGAACTGAACACTTCCTGCCAGGTTCCCCACACTTTACAGCTGATCACTGGGGGTCCCTGTGATCAGCTTATTTTTGGGAGGCCCTTCTGAGGAAAAGGCATTGTATAAAGCAGACAAGCCCATTAATGCTTCTCCTGCAGCTCGGCAATAGTCTGCTGCGCCTCTTCCGCACCCCCCTGAGCGGCGAGAACTCCGGCGGGTCATAGAATATGTAATAACCTGCAATGGAAGCTGAAACGGAGTGATCATTTATAATCAAAGAATCGTTAACAATGATTGAAATGATTGAAATGTGATCCATCACTGATAACAGACCTGAAGCTTAGCGAAATATAATACATTGCACCGGGGGGGAACCATTCACCACATGGACAACCACTCTCAACATCACACAGACCTTCTGTAAGGAGTCACTCGTAGTAGTGGATGGCAGTGGGGGGACGGGACGCTCCATACTCCATTCTGGGCTTTACCTACCTGAGCCCCCAGGTGGGGTGGGACCCTGCTGGGGTCTGAGAAAGACAAGCCTCTGAACGGAGCCACAAATGTGTGAAGTGTAAAGTCTCTTAAGTGAGAAAAACTAATTCTGAGTTGTAGTTATAAGCCTGACATTAAAGGGAAACTCCGGGCACATTTATAAAATTAGTAAAATGGAGCTACGATGGTCATGTGACACACCAAGGTGCTGTGTACATCACACGCAACAAGAAAATGGCCGTAAAGGAGAAGACGCCCCCTTCTGACATCACTTCCTGCTCTGCAGCTATTGGCTGAAGCTCTGCGTGATATGTGCAGAGCGCCTGCAGGGGGCGGGGACTGCAGGAAGTCTAGGGTTGCTGCTTCAGCCAATAGCAGGAAGTGATGTCAGGGAAAGGGGGTGTTGTTTTAGAACCTTCTTTTGTACCGCCAGTAACAGGCAGCCATGTAGTTATTTCCTGTGGTTTTAGGACCTGTAAGATACACAGAACCTTGAAAACATCCGAGGGACCAGAGTGAAAGCATTGACAGCCCTGTTCACACCAGTGAGAAATATCTGAACTCCGGTGGGCACATTGTACCATGTATGGCCGCATTAAAGGGGCTCTAAATCTGTTCACAAGTAGAGTTCTCTGTATGCAGCCAGCAGTGTAAAGAATGGCGGTGGTGTGTGGATCTCATTGGAAACCACTGTATGTGTATATGAGTAGATCCAGTATAGATTAGGGGTGTTTGCTCACATGTATACATGAGGACAGGATCTTGAATGTAGCCATGACAACCAGAATGAAAACCTCCATTCTTTAAACTGCAGGCTGCATCCCGAAAACTGGAAAATAATACAAAATCTTGTCCTCTTACAGAATAGATGGATTTACAAAGGTCCAGAGTCCCTTTAAGACGTAGGTTTTGCATTATCCACTAAGTCCTATCATACAGCCCGGGGCGCTCGGTCCCCACACTGTAGATGTTTACCGCCATGACCCCCAGTTCTCTGGTCTCACTGCATTCTGGGCATGCTGGGAGTTGTAGTTTCTCAGCCGCTTGATGGAGGGGCAGCCGTTCATACCGGACACTTGTATGTGTGTGTGGTGGAATGATACAGAATGTTGCATGGACACATACCATGTCCCCTCCTGTTCCCTCAGTCTACCCCGGGGACACATCAGACATCATGAATGGAGCGACGTCCAGACGGGGGGATCTGAGGATGATGAGGGTGACTCCGTCACACAGGAGGGACCTGTAACTATTTACAGCTCATGGGTTATTCTGGATCTGCTGCTGCCTGAAGACGGGAAAGCTGCAGCCGCCCTCTGATGTCCAATATTTGTGAATGCACAAGATATAATGTCCGTGCCTTCTTAAAGGAGAACTCCGCCATCTCTGACTCCTCCCCATAGCGTGTAGTAGCCCCTCCCCTGTGTTGTCCCCCCCACCATAGTCTGTTACAATGGGAGGGTTTGTGCTCTGCAGCAGATTTTGTCTCTGAATTAAACACAGATTCTCCCACACCAGCAAATCATGGGATGTAACTAAAAAATAAAGGATTTATATGTTTTTATTCAACAATTGTCAAAGTCAATAATTACTGATCTCCTGTAGAGAGCAGTGGGGGGGTGGGAGCAAGAGGTGGCGCGCACCTCCAGAGCAAGACGTGGCCGGCACCTCCAGAGCAAGACGTGGTGTGCACCTCCAGAGCAAGACGTGGCGCGCACCTCCAGAGCAAGACGTGGCGCGCACCTCCAGAGCAAGACGTGGCGCCCACCTCCAGAGCAAGACGTGGTGTGCACCTCCAGAGCAAGACGTGGCGCGCACCTCCAGAGAAAGGCGTGGCGCGCACCTCCAGAGCAAGGCATGGCGCGCACCTCCAGAGAAAGGCGTGGCGCGCACCTCCAGAGCAAGGCGTGGCGCTCACCTCCAGAGCAAGGCGTGGCGCTCACCTCCAGAGCAAGGCGTGGCTCTCACCTCCAGAGCAAGACGTGGCGCGCACCTCCAGAGCAAGGCGTGGCGCGCACCTCCAGAGAAAGGCGTGGCACGCACCTCCAGAGCAAGGCATGGCGTGCACCTCCAGAGCAAGACGTGGCGCGCACCTCCAGAGCAAGACGTGGCGCGCACCTCCAGAGCAAGGCGTGGCGCGCACCTCCAGAGAAAGGCGTGGCGCGCACCTCCAGAGCAAGGCGTGGCGCTCACCTCCAGAGCAAGGCGTGGCGCTCACCTCCAGAGCAAGGCGTGGCTCTCACCTCCAGAGCAAGGCGTGGCGCGCACCTCCAGAGCAAGACGTGGCGCGCACCTCCAGAGCAAGGCATGGCGCGCACCTCCATAGCAAGGCGTGGCGCGCACCTCCATAGCAAGGCGTGGCGCGCACCTCCAGAGCAAGGCGTAGCGCACCTCCAGAGCAAGGCGTGGCCGGCACCTCCAGAGCAAGGCGTGGTCGGCACCTCCAGAGCAAGGCGTGGTCGGCACCTCCAGAGCAAGATGTGGCGCGCACCTCCAGAGCAAGGCGTGGCGCCCACCTCCAGAGCGAGGCGTGGCGCGCACCTCCAGAGCAAGACGTGGCGCGCACCTCCAGAGCAAGACATGATCTATCTAAGCAAAAATATAAAGAATAAGCAGGAGATTATCAGTAAAAAAATTTAAGCACTTGCAAATACACGGTGACCTCTTTTAAGTGGGTCCCTACTCTGAGGCGCAGCACTGCATGACGGCCGCCGCTACACAGCAGCTTCAGGGGCAACAACCCAGAAGCCCAACAACACCACTGCTGCCAGACAGGTGCAGCACCACAACACCAGGGGCCACCACACAGCAACAGCGGCCACCACGGAGCAACAGGGGCCACCACGGAGCAACAGGGGCCACCACGGAGCAACAGGGGCCACCACGGAGCAACAGGGGCCACCACGGAGCAAAAGGGGACACCACGGAGCAACAGGGGACACTACTACTTAGCAACAGAGACCATCACCAAACACCATGACAACAGACACCACTACTACTTAGCAACAGCGACTATCACACAGCACCATGACATTAGAGACCATCACACAACACCACAGCAACAGAGACCACTACTACTTGGGCCCCATTCACACAACTGTATTTTTTATCTGTAATTACGCCATTCATTTCTATGGGCTACGGACACCTTTTTCCGTGTTATTACGGATGGGTGTCCGTTCCGTAGAAATGATTCGTAAAATATAGAACATGTCCTATTCTTGTCCGTAATTACAGCACAGACTCCCCATAGGTGTCTAAGGGCGCTTTCGTATCTACGGACGGCTACAGATGTGCACCCGTAGCCGTCCGTAATTACGGAAGCATTGCTAGGCGACACCAGGTTTGCAGATATTGCACGTCATTTGTGGTTTTCTTTTTGCGGATACCGTCCTGTATAAGCGAATAAGTTGCGGATGACTACGAATCCGTATTTACGGATGGATGACAATACAGTTGTGTGCATGGGGCCTTAGCAACAGAGACCACCACACAGCACTACAGCAACAGAGACCACCACACAGCACTACAGCAACAGAGACCACCACACAGCACTACAGCAACAGAGACGACTACTAATTATCACCAGAGACCACCACAGCAACCGATACCACTACTAATCATCAACAGAGACCACTACTAATTATCAACAGAGACGACTGCTAATTATCAACCGAGACCACCACAGCAACCGATACCACTACTAATTATCAACAGAGACCACTGCTAATCAACAGAGACCACCACAGCAACAGAGACCACTACTAATCATCAACCGAGACCACTACTAATCATCAACCGAGACCACTACTAATCATCAACAGAGACCACTACTAATTATCAACAGAGACCACTGCTAATTATCAACAGAGACCACTGCTAATTATCAACAGAGACCACTAGTAATTATCAGAGACCACTACTAATGATCAACAGAGACCACTACTAATTATCAACCGAGACCACTACTAATCATCAACAGAGACCACTGCTAATTATCAACAGAGACCACTACTAATCATCAACAGAGACCACTGCTAATTATCAACAGAGACCACTACTAATCATCAACAGAGACCACTACTAATCATCAACAGAGACCACTACTAATCATCAACAGAGACCACCACAGCAACAGAGACCACTACTAATTATCAACAGAGACCACCACAGCAATAGAGACCACTACTAATTATCAACAGAGACCACTACTAATGATCAACAGAGACCACTACTAATTATCAACCGAGACCACTACTAATCATCAACAGAGACCACTGCTAATTATCAACAGAGACCACTACTAATCATCAACAGAGACCACTGCTAATTATCAACAGAGACCACTACTAATTATCAGAGACCACCACAGCAATAGAGACCACTACTAATCAACAGAGACCACTACTAATTATCAACAGAGACCACCACAGCAATAGAGACCACTACTAATCAACAGAGACCACTACTAATCATCAACAGAGACCACTACTAATTATCAACAGAGACCACTGCTAATTATCAACCGAGACCACTACTAATTATCAACCGAGACCACTACTAATTATCAACCGAGACCACGAATAATTATCAACAGAGACCACTACTAATTATCAACAGAGACCACTACTAATTATCAACAGAGACCACTGCTAATTATCAACCGAGACCACTACAAATCATCAACAGAGACCACTACTAATTATCAACAGAGACCACTACTTATCAACAGAGACCACTACTAATTATCAACAGAGACCACTACTAATTATCAACAGAGACCACTGCTAATTATCAACCGAGACCACTACTAATCATCAACAGAGACCACTACTAATTATCAACAGAGACCACTACTAATTATCAACAGAGACCACCACAGCAATAGAGACCACTACTAATCATCAACCGAGACCACTACTAATTATCAACAGAGACCACTACTAATTATCAACAGAGACCACTACTAATCATCAACAGAGACCACTACTAATCATCAACAGAGACCACTACTAATTATCAACAGAGACCACTACTAATCAACAGAGACCATTACAAATTATCAACAGAGACCACTACTAATTATCAACAGAGACCACCACAGCAACAGAGACCACTACTAATTATTAACAGAGACCACTGCTAATTATCAACCGAGACCACTACTAATCATCAACAGAGACCACTACTAATCAACAGAGACGACTACTAATTATCAACAGAGACCACCACAGCAATGGAGACCACTACTAATCATCAACCGAGACCACTACTAATTGTCAACCGAGACCACTACTAATTATCAACAGAGACCACTACTAGTTATCAACAGAGACCACTACTAATTATCAACAGAGACCACTACTAGTTATCAACAGAGACCACTACTAATCATCAACAGAGACCACTACTAGTTATCAACAGAGACCACTACTAATCATCAACAGAGACCACTACTAATTATCAACAGAGACCACTACTTTTTATCAAACGAGACCACTACTAATTATCAACAGAGACCACCACAGCAATAGAGACCACTACTAATCATCAACAAAGACCACTACTAATTATCAACAGAGACCACTACTAATTATCAACAGAGATCACTACTAATCATCAACAGAGACCACTACTAATTATCAACAGAGACCATTACTAATTATCAACAGAGACCACTGCTAATTATCAACAGAGACCACTGCTAATTATCAACAGAGACCACTACAAATCATCAACAGAGACCACTACTAATTATCAACAGAGACCACCACAGCAACAGAGACCACTACTAATTATTAACAGAGACCACTGCTAATTATCAACCGAGACCACTACTAATCATCAACAGAGACCACTACTAATCAACAGAGACGACTACTAATTATCAACAGAGACCACCACAGCAATGGAGACCACTACTAATCATCAACCGAGACCACTACTAATTGTCAACCGAGACCACTACTAATTATCAACAGAGACCACTACTAGTTATCAACAGAGACCACTACTAATTATCAACAGAGACCACTACTAGTTATCAACAGAGACCACTACTAATCATCAACAGAGACCACTACTAGTTATCAACAGAGACCACTACTAATCATCAACAGAGACCACTACTAATTATCAACAGAGACCACTACTTTTTATCAAACGAGACCACTACTAATTATCAACAGAGACCACCACAGCAATAGAGACCACTACTAATCATCAACAAAGACCACTACTAATTATCAACAGAGACCACTACTAATTATCAACAGAGATCACTACTAATCATCAACAGAGACCACTACTAATTATCAACAGAGACCATTACTAATTATCAACAGAGACCACTGCTAATTATCAACAGAGACCACTACTAATTAATCAGAGACCACTACTAATTATCAACCGAGACCACTACTAATTATCAACAGAAACCACTACTAATCATCAACAGAGACCACTACTAATTATCAACAGAGACCACTACTAATTATCAACAGAGACCATTACTAATTATCCACCGAGACCACTACTAATCATCAACAGAGACCACTACTAATTATCAACAGAGACCACTACTAATTATCAACCGAGACTGTAAAGGGTCTGCCAGGCACAGCTTCTGTGTCGACGCCCATGGTTAATCAGTCTGCACCTGCTCCTAAGTCTGATAGAGTGACTCGATCTGCTACCACTCAGGCTGGGAGGCTCAGGAGTGGGAGAACCTATCACAGCCTGGCCAGACGGTTCTAGCTCCCGCCCTCTGTCTATTTATACCTTCATTTCCTGCTCCTCCTTTGCCTGTGATTCTGCCTGTTTCCTGGCTCTGCTGCTGCTGCTAGTACTATTGTCCTCTGCTTCATATTGAACCTGGCATTACTGACTACTCTCCTGCGCTGCGTTTGGTACCTCGTACACTCCTGGTTTGACTCGGCTCGTTCATTACTCTTGTTGCTCACGGTGTTGCCGTGGGCAACTGCCCCATTTCCCTTAGCTTCTGTGTACCCTTGTCTGTTTGTCTGTCGTGCACTTATTGAGTGTAGGGACCGTCGCCCAGTTGTATGCCGTCGCCTAGGACGGGCCGTGCAAGTAGGCAGGGACTGAGTGGCAAGTAGATTAGGGCTCACCTGTCTGTCTCCCTACCACGTCATTACATAATCACAGGCCCATATACCTTTTCTACCCTGGTCCCTGACACAACTATGGACCCCCTTGAGACCCTGGCTCAGCAAATGCAGGGCCTCTCCCTACAGGTCCAAGCCCTGGCTCAGAGGGACAACCAGCATGTTGCTTCCCTGGTAGTGCCCCCACCTCACCTCTTGAACCCCACCTCAAGTTGCCTGACCGATTCTCAGGGGACCGGAAGACATTTTTCTCCTTTCGGGAGAGTTGTAGGCTCTATTTCCGTCTAAGGCCCCACTCCTCAGGTTCTGAGAGCCAGCGAGTGGGTATAATTATGTCCCGGCTCCAGAACGGGCCCCAAGAATGGGCCTTCTCCTTGTGTCCTGACACCCCTGAACTTTCCTCTGTTGATCTTTTTTTTCTGCTCTCGGGCTCATATATGACGAGACTGACAAGACTGCCTTTGCCGAGAGTCAGCTGGTGACCTTACGTCAGGGTAAGAGACCCGTTGAGGAGTATTGCTCTGACTTTAGAAAGTGGTGTGTAGCTTTTCGGTGGAATGACCCTGCCTTGAGGTGCCAGTTTAGATTGGGTCTGTCGAACGCACTGAAAGACCTATCCCTCTTCTGACTCTCTAGATCAGGTTATGGCTTTAGCGGTACGTCTTGACCGACGTCTCAGGGAACGACGACTTAAACGTTTTTGTGCTTTCTCCTCTGACTCCCCCATGATGGCTCCCGAGGTTCCGTTGCTTCGTTCTTCCACGGAAAACTCGGATGAACCAATGCAACTCGGTGCCTCCGTGTCTCCCCAACAACGTAGAGAGATCCGCAGGAAGAATGGTCTCTGCTTCTATTGTGGGGATGACAAGCATCAAGTGAACAACTGTCCTAGGTGTAAGAATAAGCAGCCAGAAGAACTTCTGCGCCTAAGTGATCATCGGGGAGGTCACTTGGGCGCACAGGTATTTCCCGTAAATATGAAACGTAATAAAATCTTGCTTCCCTTTCAGGTCTCTTTTGGTGGTAGGTCTGCTACCGGCAGTGCCTTCGTGGATTCAGGGTCTTCTGCTAATATTATGACTGTGGAATTTGCTGTCTCTAGCTATGCCATTGATTGATTTGCCTAAACCTGTCCCGGTAGTGGGCATCGACTCCACTTGCTAATGGTTATTTTACACAGCATACCCCTGTTTTTGAACTCCTTGTTGGCTCCATGCATTTGGAGCAGTGCTCTGTACTGGTGATGCAGGGATTATCGTCCGATTTGGTTTTAGGCCTTCCCTGGTTGCAGTTGCATAATCCCACGTTTGACTGGAATTCTGGGGATCTCACCAAATGGGGTAATGAATGCTTGACGTCATGTTTTTCTATTCATTTTATTTCTCTCCCTGAGGAGGTGAACACGCTACCTGAGTTTATTCAGGACTTCGCTGATGTTTTTTCTAAAAAGGCCTCCGAAGTATTACCTCCTCATAGAGAATACGATTGCGCAATCGATTTGGTACCACGAGCTAAGCTCCCTAAGGGTAGGATTTTTAATCTCTCTTGTCCCGAACGTGAAGCCATGAGAGAATATATCCAGGAATGCCTGGCCAAGGGTTACATTCGCCCCTCTACTTCTCCGGTAGGTGCTGGCTTCTTCTTCGTTGGGAAGAAGGATGGTGGTCTTAGGTCGTGCATCGATTACCGGAACTTGAATAAGGTCACTGTAAGGAACCAGTATCCCCTTCCTTTGATTCCTGATCTCTTTAATCAGGTTCAGGGGGCCCAATGGTTCTCTAAGTTTGATCTTCGGGGGGCTTATAACCTTATCCGCATCAGAGAGGGGGACGAGTGGAAGACTGCGTTTAACACGCCCAAAGGTCATTTCGAATACCTCGTCATGCCCTTTGGGTTGTGTAATGCCAGCGTGGCTATGGATAGGTCTGCATACAATGAGATATCTTGAAAGCTTTCAGCAGCGCGTCTTTATAATGAAAAAAGTGTATCCGAGCCAGAACGTCTCGAGGAATTGTGGGAGCCAGGCGTCTGGGCTTAGGAACCCTGTGGGCCTATAAATTAGCAGATCCCGTTCCAATGCGTTAGGAATCAATGCTGTGAATAAATCCACCAAGTATTCTCTTCATTTGTTATCGGTAACACTTTCAGGTATATTTCTGAAGTGGATATTATTCCGCCTAGAACACTCCTCTAGGTCAGCCAATTTCAGTTTAATAAGTGCTAAGTCGTCTTCTGTAGCGTTGTGAGCGTCCACCAAGCTATCCTCCATCTTATCCTCCATCTTATCCTCCATCTTATCATCCAAGTGTGCCGTCCTTTCTCCAATAGCTACCAGTTCAGTGTGGAGAGATGAAGGTCTCCTTTCATTTGTTTAGCAGGAATTCCATGTCAGACATAGTAACAGGTAGTTCTGCAGATGATATGGTGGTTAAGGGAGCGTCACTGCCTGGGGAAGATGTGGCAACAGATTCCCCCATAGACAGACGAGGCTGGACGGCAGCGCGGAGGGCTTAAGGGGAAGCCTCCATGACTGCCCTAGGAGGGAGAGGGAGCCAATAGGAGAGGAGATAGTTGGTGAGGGAAAGGATGAGACGTATAGGGGAGGGGACAGGGGGGAGGTATCTGTTCCTCCCGCTGTTTTCAGCATTGAGCCGGAAGCAGCAGGAGGAACAACAGGTAGAAACTTAGCTGAGAGAGAACTTGCTGAGAGAGCTTGCCGTTCACTTACCTCCCACTGCAGTAGTAGTATGTCTTCCCCGGCCGCATTGCTCGAGCAGCTGCAGGCTGCAGCTGTGTTCCATGATCCGGGCTGGCTGGAGGAAACAGTTGCAGCGCTAGCCCGGATCCCTCAGGCAGGCCCGTCGCGCTCTGTGTCGGCAGCCGGCACAGAGGCGCCCCCTTCCCCCGCCTTCCTCACAGGCATTAGCAATATAGCAGCAGGGGGAGAGATGATCCCTGCGGCCCCATCTCCAATAAAGCAGAGGGCGTCGTCGGGAGCGGTGGCTCAGGCCCGGTCACCCCGCCGCTCCCGGCGGTCCCGTCCACCAGAGCGTTTGAGCCCAGATATGGCCCCGCGGGCCCGGCGTCGCAGGGGGTGCCCTTCTAAGGACGCTGCAGGCCAGGTTGCTGGGACGGGCACCTCCTCCCAGGGCCTGCATCCTGGCAGGAATCCCCAGCTGCGACGGGGCTCGGCGGTTAACAGGGATTCGCAGGCCGGGCTCCCTATCACACCCCCGCCTTCAGCCGCTGTATGCCGGGTGCAGTCCACGGCCGCCCCGCATGTTGATGTGCTGGCCGGGGGGCAGGCTTCCTCGAGATCATCGGGGAGGACGACAAGAGCAACGACGACGTCGAGGCGACAGGTCCGGTCGGAGGTTTGGAACCCTACGGTCGGGCGGCAGGTGGCCGGCCCCTCGGTCAGCATATCGGGTTCCCCATGTCGGAGATGTCGGTGTGATTACCAGTCGGCAGCGAGAGAGGAGCTAGAAGATGGAGAGCTGGATGAGGCGCAGCGCGGTCAGGATTTTCCGGCTGGCGGGAATAGAGCGCCTGGGCAGCCTGGTGAGTGTGTAACTCCTACGTTACCGTATCCAGCAATTTTCATGTCAGGTTTTGAGGGTGGAGCAGCGAGCACGGAAGCTGCGGCTGTCGATAGTGGCGTTGTCGGGCGCGACGGCTTGTCGCATTTGATAGGGCAGCGGCTCCTGTAGTTCCGGCGGTGTCCCCGGCGGTGGTATGGGAAGGTCCTCGTGTACTGCCGCGGTCCGTGGGTGGTAATGTTTCGGGGGTGTCAAAAGAAGCGGTAGCAGTGTCGGTTCAAACGGAGGTGCAGAAGGATGGGGATAGAATTAGACTGGATGATCGTGCTCGGGGCGAGGTTTACGTCTGTTTTGAGGGTCCGTTAGGGGCTCACCTGAAACAGGAGGTGAGGGATCGGATTTGGAAAGACGAGTACGTGGAAATTTTTTCTCTTCTGCCGCTTGCGTTGTTCAACTTGGATAAAGGCAAGCGGGACGAGAGTAAAAAAGAGGAAGAAGAACGCCGGCGGTATAGGCTTATCCCGCAGACGTTCGTTAATTGGTCACAAGCTTTTGCTATTTTGGCGAGCGTGATCGGGGAAAAGGCACCGGAAAATTGCTCGGCGTTGTTCTGTTATTTCGATGCCATCGGGGAGGCCTATAGGGCGTACGGGGGACAGGCGTGGTTGCGGTATGATGAGCAATTTCGCCAGCGAAAAGCGGTACGGCCGGCGATTCGGTGGGATCAAAAAGATATTGCGCTGTGGTTGCAGGTTACGGCTCCGGTTAAGCAGTCCTTTCCCGGGAACGTTGGCCAAGGAGGTCAGTCGGGTCAGTCCGGACAGGGTTCCGGTTCAAAACTTGGTTTCTGCTGGCAGTTCAATGATGGCCAGTGTAAGTTCGGGGCCTCATGCAAATTTAAACATGTCTGTTCGGAGTGTAACGGCTCCTCTCATGGGGCTGCAAAATGTATGCGGAAAGGGAAGCGGTCAGGTCCTCAGTCCTCCTCCGTTGGTCAAGGGGCGGTCGCCGGTGAGGGTGGAAAGAATGGCGCCGTATCTAATTGAATATCCGGATAGGGATGCAGCCAAGTTAATTTTTGAGGGGTTTTCGTTTGGTTTTGTTATTCCCCCTCCTCCGTATGAGGTCCCGGTTACACGGCGTAACCTTAAGTCTGCTTATTTGCACTCGGAGGTTGTTTCGGAAAAACTTTTGAAAGAAGTTTTGCTGGGGCGCATGGCCGGTCCTTTTGTCGAGCCGCCTATTATAGATTTAGTTGTATCCCCCTTGGGAATTGTGCCGAAGCGGGAGCCCCATAAATTCCGTTTGATTCACCATTTGTCCTTTCCCAGGGGAGCGTCGGTAAATGATGGGATAGATCACGATTTATGCTCGGTGGTTTACACGTCATTTGATAAAGCGGTGGCGTTGGTGCGAGGGGCGGAACCCGGGGCATTGTTGGCAAAGACAGACATTGAGGTGGCTTTTCGTTTGCTGCCGGTACATCCGGAGAGCCAACGGCTGTTGGGTTGCTTCTGGAACGGGGTGTTCTATGTCGATAGGTGTCTTCCAATGGGGTGTTCTCTTTCGTGCGCATACTTTGAGGCTTTTAGTAGCTTCGTGGAATGGGTGACAAAGGGTGTAGCGGGGGTGGACTCATTGATACATTATCTGGATGACTTTTTGTGTGTCGGCCCTAGCGGTTTGTGGTAACCTATTGTATTGCTTGCAGAAGGTTGCGTCGGATTTTGGAATTCCGTTGGCGCCGGGTAAAACTGAGGGCCCAGTCTCCACCATTTGTTTTTTAGGGATCGCAATTGATTCAGTCGCTATGGAGTGCAGACTGCCTGAGGATAAATTACTACCCTTGCGGCATGAAGTGAGGCGGGCCTGCCGACTGAAGAAGATCACTTTGCGCGAACTCCAGTCGCTGCTGGGGAAGTTGAATTTTGCCTGTAGGATTATGCCAATGGGTAGAATTTTTAGTAGGCGATTGGCGGCAGCGACGGCGGGTATCAGGGCTTCCCATCATTTTGTGAGGCTCGGGTTGGAACACAAGGCAGATCTGCAGGTATGGGATGAGTTCCTCGGGCAGTATAATGGTAAATCGTTGTGGATGTCCTCGGTGCAAGAAATGAGCGATGTGGAGTTGTTTACTGACGCGGCGGGGTCCGGTGGTTTTGGCGCATATGCGGGGGGTCAATGGTGTGCGGGGAACTGGCCGGACAGCTGGGTGGTCAGTGGGCTTACGCGAAATCTGGCCCTGCTCGAGCTGTTTCCCCTCGTGGTTGCAGCGACCATTTGGGGGGACAGGCTCAGGAATAAAAAGGTTAGTTTCCACTGCGATAACATGGGGGTGGTGTTAGCAATTAACAACTTATCAGCATCGTCTCTACCTGTGGTTCAGTTGTTGAATCACCTAGTGTTATTGTGCTTGTCGCTAAACGCATGGGTAGTGGCGGTGCATGTGCCAGGGGTGTCCAACTGTATTGCTGATGCTCTTTCTCGCTCGCAGTGGGATTGTTTTCATCAATTGGCACCGGGAGCGGATGCGTCCGGCTTGGATTGCCCGGAGCATCTCTGGGAGCTGGTTTCGGTCCCGTTGAAGGGTTGATTGAACGGTCGCTGGCTAGGGCGACTTGGAACGCTTGTTCGGCTTGTTGGCAGCAATGGGAGGATTGGGTAAGAGTATTGGGCAACGTCTGCACGGAACAAGACAGGTTGGTAGCATTGTTGTACTGGTTGGGTGATGCGTGGGAGGCGGGGTTTTCTCTTGCTAAGGTGAATCGTTTCGTTGCTGGTTTGGCGTTCGGTTTCAAATTACGGGGTTTCCAGGATGTATCCAAGCATTTTCTAGTAAGGCAAGCTTTGAAAGGTTTGCGTAGAGGCAGGGCCGAAGCAGATCAGAGGCGACCCGTGTCTTTTGCCCTCCTTGGTTCACTGGGCGCATCGCTGGGGGCTGTTTATAATTCACCTTATGAGGTAGATTTGTTTCGGTTGGCTTTTTCCCTCGCGTTTTTTGGAGCCCTCCGAATTGGGGAGTTGGTCTCCCCTAGTAAGGCTAAGGCTGGGGGTTGCGACAGGCGGATGTGGGTCTTTACGGGGATAGACTCGAGTTGTTGGTGCGGCGGTCCAAGACTGATCAGTTGGGCCGTGGTAAGCGGATAGTGTTGTTTGCTCTCACGGGGTCGACGATGTGTCCGGTCGCTTGCATGGTTGCGTTGAAGCCACTTGGCGAGGTGCCGGAGGCACCCTTGCTCCGCCATGAGAATGGTGCGTTTCTGTCTAAGTATCAATTTGATGCAATATTCAGAAAATGCTTGGTGGTGGTTGGTGTGGGGGACGGGGGTTACTCGTCTCACTCGTTCAGAATTGGCGCGGCTACAGAAGCTGGGCGTTGGGGGTTGGATGACGAGGGTGTGCGTCGCATTGGCCGCTGGGAGTCCAATAGGTTTAGGACTTACGTTCGCCCTTATTTGTTATGAGTTGTACGTTGTTTCTTATGGCTTTTCTTTGAGTTGCTTGTCCTTTCATTTCAGATCATCGCCCATGTTTAGTCTGGCTGTTAGGACATTCTTTTGTGCACTGGGGGGCACTGCGGGCGGACGTGCGCCCGGATGGCCGCCAGCTTCGCATTCCACGGCGTGATGCGGTGTTACATTGGTTGGGATTTCGAGGTATGTTATGGAGCCGGAGGTTTTGGTGTTGCATGTTGGGGGGAACGATCTAGGGGTACGCCCCTTTCGTGAGCTAGTGCGGGATATAAAGCACGATTTGTTGTGTCTGTGGGCGTCTCATCCATCCTTGGTGATTGTTTGGTCGGACATAGTTCCGAGGAAGTTTTGGCGCCTGGCAAAGTCGGTGGAGAGGGTCAATAAGGCCCGCATTAAGGTGAATCGGGCGGTGTCACGATTCGTTGCCAAGAATGGGGGCATTTGTGTTCGACACAAGGATCTGGAGTCCAGGGTTGGAAATTATTGGCGCAGTGATGGGGTGCATTTGACCGATGTTGAAATTGATCTGTGGAGCTTGGCCTTAGCAGAAGGAATTGAGAGGGCGGTTGTGGTATGGAGGAACTCACAGGCTTAAGGTAGTCAAGGCCTGTTTCGCTGTGGCGGGGGGAGTCCTTGAGGTTGGTCAGTACAAAATGGTGGGGGGGTCGCATCGGGGGTATGCGTCCCCCAAAAAGGTATATCATTTGAAGACTTCATAGGGTGTTATCCCTTTGAAGTGGTCTTCTGGTGGTTGGAGCCATCTGCAGAGGTGAGCGGTGCCTCCGAGCTGGTTTACGGCTGGAGGTAAAGAGTTGGTGGTGGTTTGCAGATGGCTAACTTAAAGGAAATCCGGTTTTAAAATGGCTTCAAGGACTTCCCCTGCTCTGTTAAAGTATTAAAAATGTTGATTGTTAATTCTGATTCTGACCCATGTTGGGTCATGTGAATTAGAGGAGGAATTCTCCGGTTGAATTCCTAAAGGAGTTATCCGAATGTTTCGGATTAAATTGCATTTAAAATAATGTAAATAAATAAACGGCTGCAGTGGCCATTTCATATCCAACCTCGATTGTCATGTGTCGTTATTGGGTGGTGGGCCAGAAAAGGGGTGAATAAGAGTAAAAGGTTTTAAATAACACATGACTCTACTTAGGCCAGTCATGGCTGCAGCGATTCTGGAGGGACTTAGGAGATTATCTGGGGATCTCACCTTGGCCCGATTTCTGAAGAGGCGGGAGCAGGACCCTCGAACTCCCAATTGCAGAGACACGATGAGACGAACGGGAACTTCCATGTTGCAGTGAGGAGGCTGGAGCAACGTGCGGTCCGGCTCTATCTTGGATCTGACCCGTGCTGGAGAAGGAGGAGGTGAGTTTGGTCGGACTGCCCAGCGTGCGTCTCGTTCTGGTCATGTCGACTGATGCACCGGGTGATCGCCGACAAGTAAGTGTGAGTGAGGTGATGATTTTGGCAGTATCGTGCCTGCTTTGAGCCGTTTTGTCCCACTGATGCACAGAGCTGCTACTCCTCGCTGCCTCTCCTCGCTGCCTCTCCTCGCTGCCTCTCCTCGCTGCCTCTCCTCGCTGCTACTCCACTCTACATCCGGCCACGCTCCCTTATTTTGTTTGTAATGCCAGTGGCAGAGTGCGACCACGTTTCGGTCTAAGCGACCTTCATCAGGCACTGGAATGGTTAACCCCTTAACGACCGGCGTATAGTGTTTTTACGTCGGTCGTTTAGAGTAGTTCCTCTGAAGTGTCGGTTTTTCACGTCGGCACTTCAGAAGAACTTTCCCTGCCTCGTGCGGGGTGCTGCTGAAAACCGGGCTGTTAGTTACAGCCTCGAGCTTCAGGGCAACTATTGGAGACCACTAGCAGTGGTATCCGATCGTATTTAACCCCTCAGATGCGGCGCTCAATAGCAAGTGCCGGCCGCATCTGAGTGGTTTGCGAGGGAGGGGGCCGCATGGGAGCGGTTTTCGCGGGGATCGCATAATCTGCCTCTGTTAGCAACAGCCTTGGCTTCAGAGTGATGATCGGAGACCAATAACAGTGATCACAAAATGTAAACAACGTGTTTGTCCTCCCTGTCTCTCCTCAGACTTGTTACTCTGTATGAGAAGAGACGGAGAGAGAATTTTACACTGACACCGAAGACACTAAATTACTAAAAATCTAATATATATACTTTTGTGATCGCAATGAGGTCACTTTACGCCTTGATCTCCATGCAGGTTCAAATCAGGTGGGGGGGGGGCGAGCTCGGAGAAGCAACAGATACACTGAGACGTTTCTCAAAGTAAAAATCCTTCTGACTTTATTTAACTGTAGTGGTCGCTTTTATAGCGTCAGAACAAAAAACATTCCATAACATATGAGTCATCTGTATATTCAATCCTTACATCCTTCTTTCCCATTGGTGGAACACAAGGTATTCCCTTAGGTTTCCTTTTATGCTTAGGGGGGTTGGTCAAGTGATTGACCGCCATCTGTTCGCAATTTCAATGGACAGCAGAGCAGCTGCAAACTATTTCCTCTCTTAACCTTTCTAAAATACCCATTCTATTGTAACACATGTTCTCCTCTATAACATTTCACTCCTTGGGGCCCCAGATACATTATACATATATTTATTCCATAACAATCCCTCCTTTTGTGATTTTACCAACACCTAAATTCCAATGCTACTTCTATCTCCTGATAGCAAGGCTTCGATCCATTTCTTCACTTGATTCACACAGGTATGTAGGTGGGGTAATCTCACAACACTCTTTCATCATAATGTATAGGCCTCTGTTTGAATGCTTCCCTTATTTTGCGAAATGTATAACAATTGAAACATGTAAGCAATATAAACAATATTATGAAACATATCAAGGGTTGGAATAACACATGCAGTATCTTAGTGGCAGTGGGGGAAAATCCTGTAAATATGTCATACCAATGATGGGCACTGGCATCTTTTATTGCTGACGATAAATTTATTACTTCCCTAGCTGCTATTGTAGCCAATACTTTCACTTTACTTAGAGTTACATTATGGGCTGCTATCAATTTCTTTACGTCTTTAGACTTTTGTAACACTTGTTTTAACTCTTCCAGTGGCAAACTAAAATTTCCATAGGGCAAAGGTTCAGGTACCCATACAGTGGACATTATTTCTTCTAAAGTAGGCAGGAACACTATAGTTTGGTTCCCCCAAGTCAAATGCGTCACATTGTATAGACATCCTGAAAATGGTCCTGTGAGATTAAACTGGCTAAGGGTCTGCTTGTCGTTAGTTATTAAACATACATGCTGTGGACCTACTTCAATATAAACCTGTAGGTTAGCTTCTGGGATTATAGTGAGTGCGCACACATTATCCTGGTGCTGCATTAGACAGGGTTCATATATCCCTGACTGTTGATTACATACATATCCTTGCTCTGTTAACTGGCACAAATCTATATTCCTGGTCTTATTTTGAGAATCTATGTGTGTTCCTTTCATTTCCAGGATACAATATTGTCCTAATAATGTCACCGGATCAATCATTACCATTGGCATAACAATAAATTTGCATAATAGAGTAGGATTTTTCACATGAAATGCTATTAGTCTTCCTGCACACCATTTAGGTGTACACTCAGTATACTCAGGCTGTAACAATAACCACGTATCATTTCTCTCTCCTATGGGCAGAATGTCTGTCCATTGCCTAACATGACTACTAAACAATTTATTCTTAAAATTATTCATCTGTTCTTGTTGCCACATCGTTTTAAGCGTACATACTGTCCAATTTACAAAAGTTGATACATTCTGTAATGTTCTATATTCGGTTAGCATACTTTCATTAAAAACATTTAGGAACAGTTCATCTATAGCTAACCCTTTCTGTTGTATGGCAAAGGTAGTAGGTAACCATGAGGCACCTATCCTTAATGCAGTAGATGTGTCGTCTCCCACTGAGTTTAATTTGTTCATAACTGTTTCTAACTGTATACCATTCAATACTCCTAATCCCGTTCCTACCCCTCCTAATAGCGTGTCATACCATTCTCTTTTTTGTCTATGACAGCTGGGGGATTCAGGGAAGGAAATATTGAAGTGTACATTCTTTCTCTGCTGTTGGGTTACAGCGCTCTTACAAGTGTGTGCGATTCTTTCCAGACTTTGTACTGTTATATGTGGCTTAAAACTATCTCTTAAAATTGTTATCAAGAATACAAAATATATTCTATTTCTTATTTGGCTATTATTCATACATAATATCATCCCATCAGTTTCTTTTATTACAATCGTAGAGTTGAGCCTCTCCTTGTTGCATCTTTCATAAATCTTATTTATCATTTTGTTTCTATTTTTACTGGTTGTATATTTCTATAGATACTGTAAATCTGGTTCATAACAACAAAACAACAGCCGTCTCTTCTTGTATGCTAATGTTGGCTGTTTTGTCTATGTGAAGGTACACAGTCCCTCCATGTGGTCCTTTTCTCCAAGTCCCTTCGGTTGTAGTCACATTTGTAGTATAACACGGGGCATTGGCCTTACAGGTGTAGTTACCCTGCTTTCTATCCACTGTGGCATTCGCCCACCCTGTCCTGAACTGTTCCAGTGATTCTGTACTGATTACGTGTACAGGAGTAGCAGTTCTGCCTTTTTGTATAAGAGCACACGCAACAACCGCCGCAACAACCGCAAAGATCTTCATTCTTCTGGCTGAAGAACCTTTTTACAATGACTGGCGTGAATCCAGCTTGCCTTTCCTTGTAGCTTCACTGAGGTGCTTGTAACGAGTAGGACTTGAAAAGGACCATCAAACCTTGGCTCAAGGCTCTTCCTCACGTGTCTTTTGACAACGACCCAATCTCCTGGTTCTAGCTTATACGTCAACTGAATCAGGACCTGGAATGGAAGCAAAGACTTGTGCATGCACCTTAGTCACTTGTTTGTTCAGCGTTTATACATAATCTGTTAGTCTACCATACTGCATTTGGAGCACCTGTGGAAAATAACATCCTAATCTGGGAGCCGACCCAAATAAGATCTCATATGGGCTGAGACCTGTTCTTTTTGTGGGCGTGTATCTTACTGAGAACAAGGCTAATGGTAGACACTCGGTCCATGGTTTCCCGGTTTCTACCATTGCTTTTTGGATTTTCAATTTGAGAGTCCCATTTAGTCTCTCAACCTTCCCACTACTTTGTGGATGGTATGGTGTATGTAGGGCTTGACTTATGCCTAGAGCTGACAACACATAGTTCATGATTTCACCCGTAAAATGAGTTCCTCTGTCGCTCTCGATCACCTCTGGAACTCCATATCTGCACACCACCTCGTTGATCAGTTTCTTTGCTGTGGCTACGGCTGTAGCTTTGGTTACTGGAAAAGCTTCTGGCCATCCTGAAAAGAGATCAATACAAACAAGCACATACTCATAGGTACCGACTTTGGGTAGTTGAATATAGTCTATCTGCAGTCTCTGGAACGGATATATAGGTCTGGGTGTGTGCTTCTGTGGTACTTTTACAGTTCTTCCAATATTATGTGTTGCACAGATCATGCATCCTTGTGTAAAACTGCTGGCCATCACACTAAACCCTGGGGCATACCACACCTTGTTTACCAAGTCCATCATTGCCGTTTTTGACTGGTGTGTCTGTCCATGTGTTATTTGGGCCATCATTGGGAACATTGTCTTAGGCAGGCACAGTTTATTCTGGCACTGCCAGAGGCCATCTTTTCGTAGCGTTGCTCCTTGGGCCGTCCACTTGTCTTTTTCTTCTTCTGTTGCTTGTCCTTGAAGTTTTTGCAGTAGTTCCGGGCTTACAGCTGGTCTTGTTTCCTCTGGATCTTTTATCTGATATACGGCTGCTAACACGGGTAGCTTCTGTGCTGCTTGCCTTGCTGCTTCGTCTGCCAGGGCATTTCCCCTTTTGTCTCTGGTGAACTCACCTTAGTGTGAGCTTTAATTTTTACTACTGCTACTTCTGTGGGTAACATCAGGGTCTCCATCAAGTATTTTACAAAGTCTGCATTCTTTACAGGTGTACCTGCAGAGGTCAAAAACTGTCTAGCCTTCCATATGGGGCCATAATCGTGTGCAATCCCAAAAGCATATCGAGAGTCAGTGTATATATTTGCTGTCTTTCCTTCTGCATGTTGGCATGCTGCTGCCAGGGCCTTAAACTCCGCTTCTTGTGCTGAGCGGGACGCTGGTAAGGAGGCTGCTTCTAGGACTACATCTTCGGTGGTTACTGCATATCCTGTAAGAAAAGATCCTTCTACACAATACCTTGAACCATCCACAAAGAGTATTAGGTCTGGGTTTTGGAGTGGGGTATCTTTTACATGTGCGAACTCCACTGTTTCCTGGGCCATAAGGGCCATACAATCATGTTCATCAGTTTCAGACAAAAATTGTGACCATACTTTACCTACGTCTTCTCCCCCTTGCTCCAAAGGCAGTAAGGTAGCTGCGTTCAATGTAGTACAGCGGTGTAAAGTAACCTGCTCAGGAAGAAGAAGAGCACAGGTTAATCTCAAATGTCTTGCAGTGGACAAATGCTTAGGTTGTACTTGAGTTAGAATAGCAGTAATATCATGTGGTGGAAATGCCAGGACCAAATCTGAGGCCTTGTTTAACATTGAATTTACAGCAATGATAGCTCTCACACATGATGGGGAACCTCGGGCCACAGGGTCTAGTCTAGCTGAATAACATGCTACCGGGCGCTGCTGTGGTCCATGACTTTGTGTGAGAACCGCAGTGTCATGTCCATTTTGTTCAGTCCAGTACAAAGTATATGCTTGCGTAGAGGTACTCCATGGATTGGTGTCACAAGCCGCTACCAAACACAACTCCTCCTCATTCAGCTGATAATCCAGAATACTTTGAGAATCTCACTTTTATCAGGTTCTGCAAATACTTGATTAATACAAAAACAAATAAAAATAAAACATTCCCAAAAACTTTACATCAAATTAACAATGTCCAGACAAGTTTTGTTTTGCCTTCTCCCTCATCTAAATCCATAAAAACTCGTGTGAGTGATGTCACATCGCCTCCTGTGTAACTTTGCTGGAGGGGGATGGTCTCTTACACATAAACCAAAATTGTACCTGATCAGTTCCTTCACCCTTCCCCCCTTTGTGGACTCTGCGAGAGTGATGTAGCAGAGTTCAAAACTACATCTCGACATAACACTAATTTAACCCCCTGTAATGTACAACAGCCTGAAACAAAAATGCCTTTTTCCTGACAAACATTTGATCTTTACAATGACATAACTCATGTGTGAAATCAAAAACAAAACAATTGTAGTTAGTTATTCAATAAAACAGAAAATATTATCTCTGATAACATTAATTACTGCAAACCAATAAACAGTATAACGGTGGGGGTCACATACATTTTCAAAACCCCCGTGTCTCACAGTATCTGTAGTTTAATACATCTGAATTATCAAAACACATGAAATCTGATCACATCAGAACACATAAATATCGTAACTTTTATAACCAACAGCGCTTGCGCAAAAGAGAAGAAATTTATTTTGGTTTGTAGACATTACTGATATATATATATCTCAGCAGTGCATATTGAGATCCCTCTGTCTCATCAGCCCTGCAGACTGCACCCAGTCAGCCCCCCTCCTCCTCCTCCCAAACACAGCACACTTTAGGGGGGAGGGAGGGGGGGGGTCACACACTCTCAGCTTCTCACAACTTCTTCTCTCACAATCTTAACACTTTCAATGCCGGCAAAACAACATACGTATCTGCAATCATTTATCACACCATTGTATAGGAATTATCTACGTTAATGTTTAACCGTACAATCTGTCGGCCACCATCTCTATATTATGATGACGTGTTGTTTCATCAGTGAACTAAAACTGGAACTTCTGTAAATAGAAAAGACACTACAAATGACAAAATTAACAAGGTGATTATTTCATACTGATTTGGATGGGCCGGGCGTGGCCACATCAGGGGCAGGGGGGGGCAGCCTCTCTCATTGGAAACAGTGTGCAGGGGGTTTCCCACCAACAATGAGGACACACTCAACATGAGGTACGGACGCCATTACCGGGCGTCGGCTGGTCCTGTTTTCTAATACATACAATATGACACAAAGTCATACAAAATATCTATATCAGCATTTAATGTTGTGTCCATTCATTTCAAGAATAAGATTACATTTCTTATCTCACCAGCAGCTGTTCTCCACCTCCCCCTTCTCTTATCACACTAGTTGATTCTAAATTATACCATATGGGAATTTACTATAAGGTCATTTGCAAGATTAAAACAACTACTACTTCTATACCTCCCTTTGCTTTAAACTTTACTTTATAAAATATGAATTTCCTCTGACAACCTCCTGCACTTTTACTTCAGTGTATTAACATTACATACATTTGTAGGCTCTTTGTTGCTTTCTAAAAGATGCTACAATCCATCTACTCCAATCTGCTTTGTCATTTGACTCTGTGTGGTTCTGGACTATCCAACTGAGCCAAATTACAACCAACTAAACAATAATCCCACATAGGATCTGCTCATTATATCATCTATATTTTTCCAGATCTAATCTTCCCGCTTTTCCCATTCCACATGCCTTCATTAACTGATTCGTTCCTTGCGTTGCCTTTTTACCTCCTCTTTCTGCTACTACCTGTTTGGCTGTCAGTCCTTGTGGGTGCTCATCTCGTAATAGGAACACCAAGTTCCCCATAGTTATAAGTGGTCGCCTATGGGCAGACCCTAAGTTACGTAGGGGGTAATTTTCCTGATAGGTGAATTTCTTCTCACCTATTTTAGACAGTTACTTATCCCTTCGAAACTTCTTAATAGGAACACCAAGTTCCTCATCTGACTGTAAGTGGTGGCCTTTTTTGGCACACCCTAAGTAATTCAAGGGGTAAGTTTCCTGATAGGCAAATTTCTTTCTTGCCTATTTTCGACAGTTACTTATCCACTTGATACTTCTTATTTTGTTACAGATTTTAGCTACTGACAGATGAATTTCTTTCTCATCTATTTTAGACAGTTTCTAGTTTCCGTACTTACTCTTCTACTCTGGCCAGAGGATCTTTCCCTTTCACAGTCCTTTTATAACTTTCCTCGTCTGAGACACCACTCAAGGAGATATCCTCCACACCATAACAGTAATATGACAAATATTCCTAATCCAAATAACAAGGCAAACGTAAAATCAAGCTGTTCATTTGACATGCCGGATTATCAGATTGCAGAAAATTCTGGAATTTTGAGCTGAAAATCAGTGCATGATAATCTCCGCAAGTACCTTAATGCTGTACACACATTTTCGGTATTTTGCCGGATTATCAGATTTGCACAAAATTTTCGATTTCCGGACTAAAATTTAGCCTATCATAATCCCCGTAGTCACCTGAAGCATGTACACATGTTTCTGGTAATTTGCCGGATTATCGGAAGTTTTTTTCCAAAAACTATTTCCTTATTCTAAAATGCATTTGTGACACAAAACTGGGTTTCTACAACATTCATACAAATACTGTCATGGAGATCAGGCACTTTATCCTGAGGGTAGGATTACATATAGACTTGACCAGATTTTTACACTAAAAATACCCTCATGTGGCCCCTCTATCCCTCAGGAGTACTACCGGGAAGGTGACCTACCAGACAGGAAGGTGCAGAGCAGAGTTTGTAAGAATTAAGTCTTCTTACCTTGCTGCAGCAGTGGTCTGCACGTTCCTTCGTCCGGGAGGTCGCCACTCTAGTCCCGGGAGATCCCCTGGGTGGGGTGCCGTCCTTCTGGTCAAGTCCCTGGTTCGGGCGCCAATTTCTGTGATCGCAATGAGGTCACTTTACGCCTTGATCTCCATGCAGGTTCAAATCAGGTGGGGGGGGGCGAGCTCGGAGAAGCAACAGATACACTGAGACGTTTCTCAAAGTAAAAATCCTTCTGACTTTATTTAACTGTAGTGGTCGCTTTTATAGCGTCAGAACAAAAAACATTCCATAACATATGAGTCATCTGTATATTCAATCCTTACATCCTTCTTTCCCATTGGTGGAACACAAGGTATTCCCTTAGGTTTCCTTTTATGCTTAGGGGGGTTGGTCAAGTGATTGACCGCCATCTGTTCGCAATTTCAATGGACAGCAGAGCAGCTGCAAACTATTTCCTCTCTTAACCTTTCTAAAATACCCATTCTATTGTAACACATGTTCTCCTCTATAACATTTCACTCCTTGGGGCCCCAGATACATTATACATATATTTATTCCATAACACTTTATATAAACTTCAATTGTATAACTAGGCTAGGGTTATCCTTAGGATTATTCTAGGTTCTATTCTAGAATTAGTCTAGGGTTAGCCTAGGGTTAGCCTAGGTTTAGGTTAGTCTAGGGTTAGCCTAGGTTTAGTTTAGTCTAGGGTTAGCCTAGGTTTAGTTTAGTCTAGGGTTAGCCTAGGTTTAGTTTAGTCTAGGGTTAGCCTAGGTTTAGGTTAGTCTAGGGTTAGCATAGGTTTAGTTTAGTCTAGGGTTAGCCTAGGTTTAGTTTAGTCTAGGGTTAGCCTAGGTTTAGTTTAGTCTAGGGTTAGCCTAGGTTTAGTTTAGTCTAGGGTTAGCCTAGGTTTAGTTTAGTCTAGGGTTAGCCTAGGTTTAGTTTAGTCTAGGGTTAGCCTAGGTTTAGTTTAGTCTAGGGTTAGCCTAGGTTTAGTTTAGTCTAGGGTTAGCCTAGGTTTAGGTTAGTCTAGGGTTAGCCTAGGTTTAGTTTAGTCTAGGGTTAGCCTAGGTTTAGTTTAGGGTTAGCCTAGGTTTAGTTTAGTCTAGGGTTAGCCTAGGTTTAGTTTAGTCTAGGGTTAGCCTAGGTTTAGTTTAGTCTAGGGTTAGCCTAGGTTTAGTTTAGTCTAGGGTTAGCCTAGGTTTAGTTTAGTCTAGGGTTAGCCTAGGTTTAGTTTAGTCTAGGGTTAGCCTAGGTTTAGGTTAGTCTAGGGTTAGCCTAGGTTTAGTTTAGTCTAGGGTTAGCCTAGGTTTAGTTTAGTCTAGGGTTAGCCTAGGTTTAGTTTAGTCTAGGGTTAGCCTAGGTTTAGTTTAGTCTAGGGTTAGCCTAGGGTTTTTGTGTAGCGTACGTGTGTAATGTCTGTGTATTTTTTTGTGTAAAAAAAAGAAAGTTAAAAAAATATATATGTTAAAAAAAAAGTTTTATAGTCTACGTGTTTGTTCGACATCCGTTTTTTGTGAAGCGTGCTTTTGTGACGTCCGTGTATTTTTGTCTGTGAAAAAAAAAGTAAAGAAAAAATAATAAAATGTGTCTGCGTGTGCGTCTGGTTACAGTCTTTGTCGTACGTGTGTGTAATTACTGTACAATGGCCCATAGAAGGTTCGCGGTGGAGGAGGCAGACGCCATGTTATTTTCAGACTCTGATGAAAGCGATACAGAAAGCACCTCCGAGGTAGAAACGTTGTCAACCAGTGATAGCGACGACAGTGATTCACTTTCTGCATTTCAAGTGTCGCTGCAGAGTCCACAAGCACCGGGCATGCCGCAGAAGTGCCACATAACACGGCCCCCTCTATTCCCCCAGAATATATGGAGTGGGCACCCACAGAGCCATTTTCCCCCAATATCCCAGAATTTATTGCCACACCAGGGATAAATATTAACGTGGAAAATTTGACAGCCCTCGATTTAAAAAAAATATTCATTACAGATGAACTATTGGAGCGATTGTCAACCAAACCCATCTGTGCTCGCCAATCCCTTGCTGAAAAGCCAACGTCCTCCGTATTTTCGGATGTAATTCGAGGCATGAAATGCCCGAATTACGTCCGTAAATAGGGCGTGTGAACATACCCTTAGAATTTACGAAGCCAAAGACCGTGATATTACCCCCACAGGATGTCCCAGCGAGCTAGGATGCAGCGGCAAAATAGTCTGGGACTTGATGCAGCCGCTGCTGAATACGGCCGGATTTACACGTGTGTGCGTTTTGCGCGCACAAAAGGTCCATAACCGCTCCGTGTGTCTCCCTCGTATGATGCGCGGCTGGGTGATTTTCGTGCAGCCGCCATCATTATGACGCTCTGTATGTAGCACGTGGCGCTTTTCTTTTTTCATTCAGTTTTTACTGCTGTTGCGCGAATTACGCGCGTCCCACGGAAATGCGTCCGTGCGCTGCGCGTGATTTTCATGCACCCATTGACTTCAATGGGTGCGTGATGTGCGAACAACGCAGAAATATAGGACATTTTGTGAGTTTTATGCAGCGGACACACGGACACACGCTGCGTGAAACTCACGGACAGACGGCACGGTCCCATAGACTGACATAGGTCCGTGCGAGGCGCGTGAAAATCAGAGGCGTTGCACGAACGTATATCACGTTTGTCTAAATAAGCCCTAAGGGTTATCAGTTGTACATTGATAACTTCTATACCAGCGTCCCCTTGTACACGCACCTGCACGCCGCTGACACAGGGGCTTGTGGAACAATCCGCAAAAAGAGAAGGGGCTGCCACAGGATCTGGTGAGAAGACGCCTGAGAAGGGGGGAATCGAGTGGTCTTTGCAGTGGAAACCTTCCTGCAATAAATGGAATGACCGCGAGGATGTGTTCATGCTGAGCCCTGTTCACACAGACACAAAGGTGACAGAAGGGAACGCGGAGCCCCCTCTGATGAAGAGAAGCCGGTCTGCATCACCGACTGTAATAAATTCATGGGGCAGTGGGTTTGTCTGACCCGGCTTTACAGCCATAGCTGGTGCACAGACAATCCCGCGCCGGGTATATAAAGGCGGCCGTCCATCTTATCCAGACGGCAGCATTCAGCGGCTTCGTGCCGTACAAAAAATCAAATGGGCAAAATAATTTTTTTCAATTTCTGGAGAACATAATTGAACACCTTTTGTTTGAGTCCCCGGACCCCAGACACCGCCATGAGGCAGAAGATGTCCGACGGCTTGTGGAACGTCACCCTGTACACCCTGTGCCGGCCACTGAAAAAAACAACACCCCCAAAAGCCATGCAGAGTCTGCGGCCAAAATGGCATACGAAGGGACACGCAATTTTATTGCCCTACATGTCCCTCTAATCCTGGACTCTGTAACTACCCCTGCTTTGATATTTATCATACAGTCCCACATTATTAACTCATTCACTTTCACACCGTTTTTGTCGGGAGAACCAGAAGGGAGGGGGGGGGGGGTTACTTATTGGATAATGTCTCACTGTAAAGATGCAGCAATTCTGGATTTTCTGGAAAAACCTATTTTTTATTTCTTTCCACCTATTAAAAATACTCGCTATCCCCCAGATGAATATTAACCGGACATTTATACTTGTCAGAATGACCTGCGGCACCGCGGCACATACAGCGGGGTTCCCTAACATCAGCTCCGGCGTAAAAAGACCTCCAAAAGCCAAAATGGACTCCTTGTATGATACGCCCTATAACGGGTCCGTATAATAGATTAGACACATACTTGGTATCGCCGTCCACGGGAGAAGTAGCAGAATGTGGGGAGGGGTCACTTTTACCAGGATGTTATACGGTGTTTCCAAATGGCCAAAGAAAAGTGTCACTTTTGTAAAAAAAAATGCAATTTAAATTTTTTGGGCCCAAGTTTGGACAAATTCTGTAAAAAGTGTGAAGGGTTAAAACGGAAATTGAACCGCTAGAAATAGACTTTAGAGGGTCCCGTTTGTAGAACACAATGATTTTTACCATTATTTATTGGACTTCCAGTCCATCGCCCGTACATTACTGCCATGCGTAGAAAACGAAATGAAGACATTTTAGTGCGCAATTGAAAAAAGGGGCGCTGGAGTTTTATATTATATTTCTGGTCAAAAAAAATAAACTTCACCCCCAAGTCAGGAGTCCTTGTGATCGGGATAAATGAAGGAATAGAAGTCAATACATTTATAGGATACAATTACTTTTATTTTCAAACTGTTACATTTTAAATGATAAAAAATCAAATTTTTTCTTTTTTTTCTGTCTTTGCACGGCTATAAAAAAAGTAACAAAAATGTTACCTATACATTATATACCACAAAAAGGAAGCACTGCATGTCCCAAGAGAACAGCGCAAAATTCACGTCGATAAATAAAACACGTGCAGAGTTACACTGAGTCACATCTGTGAATAGCAAAACTGCCAAAATTGCTCTGGTCACGAAGGTTTAAAACACCTCCGGTATTAAGGGGTTAAAGAAGAATAGTCAATATGAGAATGTAGATCATACATCACAAGATATAAGGGGTAACGTCCGTGGCTGCGGGCTGTCAGCTCCAGCCTCCTCCTCAGGAGACGCCAGCGCTTGCATCCACTCACCTTCGCCGGAGCCCGCAGGGTGCGCGCGCACGCTCGTCCCCGCTCTTAAAGGGGCAGCGCGCGCACCGGACATC